>NC_047103.1:73723308-73853308 GCF_902500255.1 Thalassophryne amazonica
TCGATGGCTTTCAGTCGAGTGAGTATCCGAGAAATTGTGTAACAGCTGGAAATGCCCCAACATGTCCTGTGAGACTTCCAACACGGAGGTGTTTTTTTGCTGCGCGTCCTGAGCTGCTTCTTCGCACGTCTTTCATTACAAAATCTCCTGTAACAGTGGAATGTGCCACAAAAGTGCTATGTCCAGCTCTGTTGCCATTTCTGTGGTAGTCACATGATGTCTCGGATCAACACAGCATTCAGTTTAGAAATGATCTGGTCGATCCAGCCTGTCGATGGCCGCTTGGCGCACCGCGCGCCCTCCGCCACTGTGGGCCGTCTTTAAAAAGGTTTTAACAGTCCATAATCCGCGTGATGCCGACAGAATCATCACCGATATCCAACTGAATCTATCGAATGGTTTCCAACTGCCTGTCTCTAACAGTTTCTGAAAAAAATTTCATGGAGCAAAGCGGCAGTCTCTCAGCAAGTTCTCAGACAAAAGAAATCCAACGGGAGGGGTGGACCAGTGCTCACTCAAAGCCTGCCCACAGGGGAATGACGCAACCGACAGGCGTGGAAAAACTCACGCATGCGCACGAAGGTTCAAGCTTGGCTGATGTAATCACACGTGATTCAAATCCATATAGTTTTTGAAAAAAATAAAAAGGTACGATACTTTTTGGGCAGACCTCGTATATTGCTTATTTCCAATTGCATTTGTAATCTGTTCAGCAAAATCAATTACAGCCGGTGAAGTAGTGCAATTTTTCCTAAAACCATATTGCTGTTCGCTAAGTATGTGATGTTTAGTTATGAAATCATATAACCTCTTTAAAAATTTTGGAAAATTGTAGCAGGAGTGAGATTGGTCTGTAATTTGAGAAGACATGTTGGTCTCCAGACTTCAATAGCGGTATCACTTTAGCAAATTTCCTTCTGAAAGGAAATTTCCCAATCATTCGTCACAAGTTACAAATATATGTGAAAGGTTTAACAATACAACCCCAATTCTAATGAAGTTGGGAGGTTGTGTAAAATGTAAATAAAACAAAATACAATGATTTGCAAATCCTCTTCAACCTATATTCAATTGAATACACCACAAAGACAAGATATTTAATGTTCAAACTGATAAACATAATTGTTTTTGTGCAAATATTTGCTCATTTTGAAATGGATACTTGCAACACATTTCAAAAAAGTTGGGACGGGGTAACAGAAGACTGGGAAAATTGATGAATGCCCAAAGAACACCTAATTGGAAACAGCTGAGTGTCATGATTGGGTATAAAAGGAGCTCCCCCAAAAGGCTCAGCTGTTCAAAAGCAAAGATGGGTTTAGGATCACCACTTTGTGAACAACTGCTTGAAAAAAATAGTCCAACAGTTTAAGAACAATGTTTCATTCAATTTCAAGGAATTTAGGGATTCCATCATCTACAGTCCATAATTTTATCAGAAGATTCAGAGAATCTTGAGAACTTTGTACACGTACAGTTGTGTTCAGAATAATACAAGTAGTAGTGCTATGTGACTAAAAAGATAAATCCAGGTTGTGAGTATATTCCTTATTGTTACATGGGAAATAAAGTACCAGTAGATTCAGTAGATTCTCACAAATCCAACAAGACCAAGCATTCATGATATGCACACTCTTAAGGCTATGAAATTGGGCTATTAGTAAAAAAAAAAAGTAGAAAAGGGGGTGTTCATGATAATAGTAGCATCTGCTGTTGATGCTGCAAACTCAAAACTATTATGTTCAAACTGCTTTTTTTTTAGCAATCCTGTGAATCACTAAACTAGTATTTAGTTGTATAACCACAGTTTTTCATGATTTCTTCACATCTGCGAGGCATTAATTTTGTTGTTTTGTTTTGTTGTTGTAAGTTTGTTTAGAAGCAAGATTTTGCTCGTTTAGTAGTGTGCTTGGGGTCATTGTCTTGTTGAAACACCCATTTCAAGGGCATGTCAATCAATCAATCAATTTTTTTATATAGCGCCAAATCACAACAAACAGTTGCCCCAAGGCGCTCTACACTGCAAGGCAAGGCCATACAATAATTATGTAAAACCCCAACGGTCAAAACGACCCCCTGTGAGCAAGCACTTGGCTACAGTGGGAAGGAAAAACTCCCTTTTAACAGGAAGAAACCTCCAGCAGAACCAGGCTCAGGGAGGGGCAGTCTTCTGCTGGGACTGGTTGGGGCTGAGGGAGAGAACCAGGAAAAAGACATGCTGTGGAGGGGAGCAGAGATCGATCACTAATGATTAAATGCAGAGTGGTGCATACAGAGCAAAAAGAGAAAGAAACAGTGCATCATGGGAACCCCCCAGCAGTCTACGTCTATAGCAGCATAACTAAGGGATGGTTTAGGGTCACCTGATCCAGCCCTAACTATAAGCTTTAGCAAAAAGGAAAGTTTTAAGCCTAATCTTAAAAGTAGAGAGGGTGTCTGTCTCCCTGATCTGAATTGGGAGCTGGTTCCACAGGAGAGGAGCCTGAAAGCTGAAGGCTCTGCCTCCCATTCTACTCTTACAAACCCTAGGAACTACAAGTAAGCCTGCAGTCTGAGAGCGAAGCACTCTATTGGGGTGATATGGTACTACGAGGTCCCTAAGATAAGATGGGACCTGATTATTCAAAACCTTATAAGTAAGAAGAAGAATTTTAAATTCTATTCTAGAATTAACAGGAAGCCAATGAAGAGAGGCCAATATGGGTGAGATATGCTCTCTCCTTCTAGTCCCCGTCAGTACTCTAGCTGCAGCATTTTGAATTAACTGAAGGCTTTTTAGGGAACTTTTAGGACAACCTGATAATAATGAATTACAATAGTCCAGCCTAGAGGAAATAAATGCATGAATTAGTTTTTCAGCATCACTCTGAGACAAGACCTTTCTGATTTTAGAGATATTGCGTAAATGCAAAAAAGCAGTCCTACATATTTGTTTAATATGCGCTTTGAATGACATATCCTGATCAAAAATGACTCCAAGATTTCTCACAGTATTACTAGAGGTCAGGGTAATGCCATCCAGAGTAAGGATCTGGTTAGACACCATGTTTCTAAGATTTGTGGGGCCAAGTACAATAACTTCAGATTTATCTGAGTTTAAAAGCAGGAAATTAGAGGTCATCCATGTCTTTATGTCTGTAAGACAATCCTGCAGTTTAGCTAATTGGTGTGTGTCCTCTGGCTTCATGGATAGATAAAGCTGGGTATCATCTGCGTAACAATGAAAATTTAAGCAATACCGTCTAATAATACTGCCTAAGGGAAGCATGTATAAAGTGAATAAAATTGGTCCTAGCACAGAACCTTGTGGAACTCCATAATTAACTTTAGTCTGTGAAGAAGATTCCCCATTTACATGAACAAATTGTAATCTATTAGACAAATATGATTCAAACCACCGCAGCGCAGTGCCTTTAATACCTATGGCATGCTCTAATCTCAGTAATAAAATTTTATGGTCAACAGTATCAAAAGCAGCACTGAGGTCTAACAGAACAAGCACAGAGATGAGTCCACTGTCCGAGGCCATAAGAAGATCATTTGTAACCTTCACTAATGCTGTTTCTGTACTATGATGAATTCTAAAACCTGACTGAAACTCTTCAAATAGACCATTCCTCTGCAGATGATCAGTTAGCTGTTTTACAACTACCCTTTCAAGAATTTTTGAGAGAAAAGGAAGGTTGGAGATTGGCCTATAATTAGCTAAGATAGCTGGGTCAAGTGATGGCTTTTTAAGTAATGGTTTAATTACTGCCACCTTAAAAGCCTGTGGTACATAGCCAACTAACAAAGATAGATTGATCATATTTAAGATCGAAGCATTAAATAATGGTAGGGCTTCCTTGAGCAGCCTGGTAGGAATGGGGTCTAATAAACATGTTGATGGTTTGGATGAAGTAACTAATGAAAATAACTCAGACAGAACAATCGGAGAGAAAGAGTCTAGCCAAATACCGGCATCACTGAAAGCAGCCAAAGATAACGATACGTCTTTGGGATGGTTATGAGTAATTTTTTCTCTAATAGTTAAAATTTTGTTAGCAAAGAAAGTCATGAAGTCATTACTAGTTAAAGTTAATGGAATATTCAGCTCAATAGAGCTCTGACTCTTTGTCAGCCTGGCTACAGTGCTGAAAAGAAACCTGGGGTTGTTCTTATTTTCTTCAATTAGTGATGAGTAGAAAGATGTCCTAGCTTTACGGAGGGCTTTTTTATAGAGCAACAGACTCTTTTTCCAGGCTAAGTGAAGATCTTCTAAATTAGTGAGACTCCATTTCCTCTCCAACTTACGGGTTATCTGCTTTAAGCTACGAGTTTGTGAGTTATACCACGGAGTCAGACACTTCTGATTTAAAGCTCTCTTTTTCAGAGGAGCTACAGCATCCAAAGTTGTCTTCAATGAGGATGTAAAACTATTGACGAGATACTCTATCTCCCTTACAGAGTTTAGGTAGCTACTCTGCACTGTGTTGGTATATGGCATTAGAGAACATAAAGAAGGAATCATATCCTTAAACCTAGTTACAGCGCTTTCTGAAAGACTTCTAGTGTAATGAAACTTATTCCCCACTGCTGGGTAGTCCATCAGAGTAAATGTAAATGTTATTAAGAAATGATCAGACAGAAGGGAGTTTTCAGGGAATACTGTTAAGTCTTCTATTTCCATACCATAAGTCAGAACAAGATCTAAGATATGATTAAAGTGGTGGGTGGACTCATTTACTTTTTGAGCAAAGCCAATAGAGTCTAATAATAGATTAAATGCAGTGTTGAGGCTGTCATTCTCAGCATCTGTGTGGATGTTAAAATCGCCCACTATAATTATCTTATCTGAGCTAAGCACTAAGTCAGACAAAAGGTCTGAAAATTCACAGAGAAACTCACAGTAACGACCAGGTGGACGATAGATAATAACAAATAAAACTGGTTTTTGGGACTTCCAATTTGGATGGACAAGACTAAGAGACAAGCTTTCAAATGAATTAAAGCTCTGTCTGGGTTTTTGATTAATTAATAAGCTGGAATGGAAGATTGCTGCTAATCCTCCGCCCCGGCCCGTGCTACGAGCATTCTGACAGTTAGTGTGACTCGGGGGTGTTGACTCATTTAAACTAACATATTCATCCTGCTGTAACCAGGTTTCTGTTAGGCAGAATAAATCAATATGTTGATCAATTATTATATCATTTACCAACAGGGACTTAGAAGAGAGAGACCTAATGTTTAATAGACCACATTTAACTGTTTTAGTCTGTGGTGCAGTTGAAGGTGCTATATTATTTTTTCTTTTTGAATTTTTATGCTTAAATAGATTTTATTGGTGGTCTGGGAGCAGGCACCGTCTCTACGGGGATGGGGTAATGAGGAGATGGCAGGGGGAGAGAAGCTGCAGAGAGGTGTGTAAGACTACAACTCTGCTTCCTGGTCCCAACCCTGGATAGTCACAGTTTGGAGGATTTAAGAAAATTGGCCAGATTTCTAGAAATGAGAGCTGCTCCATCCAAAGTGGGATGGATGCCGTCTCTCCTAACAAGACCAGGTTTTCCCCAGAAGCTTTGCCAATTATCTATGAAGCCCACCTCATTTTTTGGACACCACTCAGACAGACAGCAATTCAAGGAGAACATGCGGCTAAACATGTCACTCCCGGTCCGATTGGGGAGGGGCCCAGAGAAAACTACAGAATCCGACATTGTTTTTGCAAAGTTACACACCGATTTAATGTTAATTTTAGTGACCTCCGATTGGCGTAACCGAGTGTCATTACTGCCGACGTGAATTACAATCTTACCAAATTTACGCTTAGCCTTAGCCAGCAGTTTCAAATTTCCTTCAATGTCGCCTGCTCTGGCCCCCGGAAGACAATTGACTATGGTTGCTGGTGTCGCTAACTTCACATTTCTCAAAACAGAGTCGCCAATAACCAGAGTTTGATCCTCGGCGGGTGTGTCGTCGAGTGGGGAAAAACGGTTAGAGATGTGAACGGGTTGGCGGTGTACACGGGGCTTCTGTTTAGGGCTCCTCACAGTCACCCAGTCAGCCTGCTTTCCCGACTGCTCGGGATCTGCCAGGGGGGAACTAACGGCGGCTAAGCTACCTTGGTCCGCACCGACTACAGGGGCCTGGCTAGCTGTAGAATTTTCCACGGTGCGGAGCCGAGTCTCCAATTCGCCCAGCCTGGCCTCCAAAGCTACGAATAAGCTACACTTATTACAAGTACCGTTACTGCTAAAGGAGGCCGAGGAATAACTAAACATTTCACACCCAGAGCAGAAAAGTGCGGGAGAGACAGGAGAAGCCGCCATGCTAAATCGGCTAAGAGCTAGTAGCTACGCTAACCTAGCGGATTCCTAAAAACACGCAAAGTGAATAATGTGTAAATAATTTAGAGGTGATTCAGCAGAAGGAGTGCTTTAGTTAAGGCACGTAAAGATTACACTGGGAAACAAATCGTAATCTAGATAACTAGATCAATCTAACTGCGCAGATTAAACAGCTAACAGATACAGAAAAACACCGCTGTGCTCCGGAACAGGAAGTGATACAATCCTCTTCAGCATAAGGCAACATGACCTCTCAGGTTTTCTGACATATCCACACTGATCCATGATACCTGGTATGCGATATATAGGCCCAACACCATAGTAGGAGAAACATGCCCATATCATGATACTTGCACCACCATGATTCACTGTCTTCACTGTGAACTGTGGAAGAGTTTGGGGGTCGTCTCACAAACTGTATGCGGCCCTTGGACCCAAAAAGAACAATTTTACTCTCATCACAAATTATTCCTCCATTTATCTTTAAGCCAGTTGATGTGTTCTTTGGCAAATTGTAACCTCTTCTGAACATGTCTTATTTAACAGAGGGACTTTGCGGGGGATTCTTGCAAATAAATTAGCTTCACACAGGCGTCTTCTGACTGTCACAGCACTTACAGGTAACTCCAGACTGTCTTTGATCATCCTGGAGCTGATCAATGGGTGAGCCGTTGCCATTCTGGTTATTCTTCTATCCATTTTGATGGTTGTTTTCCGTTTTCTTCCATGCGTCTCTGTTTTTTTGTCCATTTTCAAGCATTGGAGATCATTGCAGATGAACAGCCTATAATTTTTTGTACCTGCGTATAGGTTTTCCCCTCTCCAATCAACTTTTTAATCAAACTACGCTGTTCTTCTGAACAATGTCTTGAACGTCCCATTTTCCTCAGGCTTTCAAAGAGAAAAGCATGTTCAACAGGTGCTGGCTTCATCCTTAAATAGGGGACACCTGATTCACACCTGTTTGTTCCACAAAATTGATGAACTCACTGACTGAATGCCACACTACTATTATTGTGAACACCCCTTTTTCTACTATTTTTTACTAATAGCCCAATTTCATAGCCTTAAGAGTGTGCATATCATGAATGCTTGGTCTTGTTGGATTTGTGAGAATCTACTGAATCTATTGGTACCTTGTTTCCCATGTAACAATAAGAAATATACTCCAAACCTGAATTAATCTTTTTAGTCATACAGCACTACTATTATTCTGAACACTACTGTAAGCCGCAAGGCCAAAAACCAACATTGAATGCCCATAACCATCGATCCGTCAGGCGGCACTGCATTAAAAACCAATGTCATTGTGTAAAGGATCTTACCGTGTGGGCTCAGGAACACTTCAGAAAACCAATGTCAGTTAACACAGTTCATCGCTACATCTACAAGTGCAAGTTAAAACTCCACCATGCAAAGCGAAAGACATACATCAACAACATCCAGAAACGCCACCGCCTTCTCTGGGCCTGAGCTCATTTGAAATGGACAGACGCAAAGTGGAAAAGTGTGCTGTGGTATGATGAGTCTACATTTCAAATTGTTTTTGGAAATCATGGACGTCGTGTCCTCCGGACGAAAGAGGAATAGGACCATCCAGATTGTTACCAGCGCAAAGTTCAAAAGCCAGCATCTGTGATGGTATGGAGGTGTGTTAGTGTCCATGGCATGGGCAACTTACACATCTGTGATGGCACCATCAATGGTGAAAGGTACATCCAGGTTTTGGAGCAACACATGCTGCCATCCAAGCAATGCCTTTTTCAGGGACATCCCTGCTTATTTCAGCAAGACAATGCCAAGCCACATTCTGCACGTGTTACAACAGTGTGGCTTTGTAGTAAAACAGTGCGGGTACTAGACTGGCCTGCCTGCAGTCCAGACCTGTCACCCATTGCGTACTTATACATTTCCTATAAAGAAAATTTAAGCTTACAAAGTTCTTGAAATTTATCATTGAAAAAGTGCTTTAACAAATTGTTTTCTTTCTCTTTTATTTCCCTCTCCAAGCTTAGGCATTCTGCATGTGTTACCACAGCTTGGCTTCGTAGTAAAAGAGTGCGTGTACTAGACTGGCCTGCCTGCAGTCCAGACCTGTTGCCCATTGAAAATGTGTGGCACATTATGAAGCACAAAATATGACAACAGAGACCCCAGACTGTTGAACAACTGAAGTCGTACATCAAGCAAAAATGGGAAAGAATTCCACCTACAAAGCTTCAACAATTCGTGTCCTTAGTTCCCAAACGCTTACTGAGTGTTGTTAGAAGGAAAGGTGATGTAACATAGTGATAAACATACCACTGTCCCAGCTTTTTTGAAACATGTTGCAGGCACCCATTTCAAAATGAGCAAATATTTGCACAAAACAATAAAGTTTATCAGTTTGAACATTAAATATCTTGTCTTTGTGGTGTATTCAACAGAATACACCACAAAAGATTGTTGAAGAGGATTTGCAAATCATTGTATTCTGTTTTTATTTACTTACATTTTTATTTACATTTTACACAACGTCCCAACTTCATTGGAATTGGGGTTGTACAATCAATAATATTTTTATCAATTGATATTTCCCCTTGAGTTTATGAACAATGTCAATTATTTTGTATTCATCAGTTTCTTTAATGAACATTGAATCCTGAATTTTGTTTTACTGTATTCCAAACAGCGCATTCCAGAAGATACAACTGAATCAGCTAAATTTTTACCCACATTTACAAAGTAATGATTAAAGTGATCTGCTATAGCTTTATTCTTCTTAACAATTGTACCTGTACTTGTGTAAAAAAGGACAGGATATTCTTTAACACATTTTCTCTTATTTATGATTTCATTTAAAATCTTCCAAGTACCCTTAATGTTTGTTTGTTTTTTTCCAATAAATCACTATAATACTGCCTTTTACAAGACTGCATAATGTTAGTTTATTTTTTTTATATGTCTTATATCTTTTCTCAGCATCAAATGTTCTTAGTTTTAAGAACAGCTTATGCAGAAAATTCTTCTTTTTACATGCATTTTGCAACCCCTTAGTGATCCAACGTTTGTCAACATTTTGCTTATTTTCAACATTTGACACCAAAGGGGCAATGTTTATAAATTGAAGATGATAGAAATGAATGATTCATAAGATTGATCAATGTCCTCAATATAAATGTCACTCCCGCTTTGATCCCTTAAGTCCATTCTAAGCTTTTCCAAAGTTTTCTATTATTTTCCTTTTGAAATTTGTACTTTCAGCAAGGTCAATTTTGTCAGCTAAAGAATTGAAAACTACAACAACCGGCAAATGATCACTGATATCCCTAATAAGTAGTCCCAACCCCCCCCCTCTAAATTCCCCACGGTAACATTTGTAAGTATATTGTTTAAGTAGACCTGCATTGAAATAAATATGGTCAGATCTCAGAAAGAAATAGCTGATATGTATTTATAAGACCCTTATGAATGCAGTAAAGTAAATCTGCAAGCCCAAATTTGTAATTCAGCAGAGAAATCTTCATTTAAAAATGACAAATTTGCAGCTAAAATTTGGCCCTCGGCGAAAACTGTTTGTACATCCGGAACATTGCAGTGACGTCCGGCAGAAGACGGAGCGCTCGCGCCTTCAGTCCGATCCCGCATTGAAATTGATTTTATCTGTTAGTAATGTTACTGTTATACACATCCTGGTTTCAGCATCCAAAAGTAAGCTGCAATGAATGTGAGATACAGCTCTGCATGCTCAGATCAGTGGCGACATCGACAGCGGGCGACGTTCTTCCCCGACGCCTCGCTCTCTGCCTCCGATGCGCTTACTGAGTCTGCGTGCTCGGTCAATGCCGAAGCGGGCCACTCACATCGCCCCCGTGTCTGCTGTGCAACCGACACCACCTCCCTGTCTACTGAATGGAGGTGCAGCCAACTTGGCAAAAGTCCAGAGACTACGCTTGCTGTTTTAATGCGAAGCGGCTGGTGACACCTGTTGCTCGCAAGGACAGACTTCTTGTGGCAAAATCCGCAGCGCCGCACGTCTCGGTAATCGGATCCGCAGAGCTCCGTGGCCGCTGAGAGAGGTTTATATCTTTTTAATGACTTGAATTCTTTGCGGGTCCCGCATCCGTACCCCGCGACAGTAACACCGGAGGCGAAAGACAGTAGATTTTCATTGCGACACCACTCAATCAAACGGGTGTATGAAAAAGTCCCCCAAAATAATTTTCAAGCACAAATAAAAGAAATGTGTACTCACCAAACGTGCTGCAAAACAATATGAAGTTTTTAAAAAAGTAGATCCTTCCGTATAAGATAAAAAAAGGTGCAGATGCAAACTGACATAAATCCCCAAATTACAGTTGGCGCGCAATGCATGCTGGGAGAGAGGTCTTCTCTCTGACGTCTCGGCAGCGTCCCGGATGTGATGACAGTTTTGCGGAGGGCTAAATTTTAGCTGTAAATTTGTCATTTTTAAATGAAGATTTCTCCGTTGAATGACAGATCTGGGCTTGCAGATTTACTTTACTACATTCAGAAGGATCTTATGTGTAAATATAAGTCATTTTTTGGTCCAAAGATCTGACTGCATTTATTTCAGTGCAGGTCTACTTTAATAAGTGTTGCTATATTTGCAATTATCCTAGTTGGATGAGTAATCACTGTATACATTCCCATACAAAACACAGAATTTATAAATTCAGTTATATGTATTTGACCATGAGGATTTAAGAAGTCTATGTTGAAGTCTCCATAAACTAATAGTGTTGTACATCTCAGTCAGCTTTCCCACAAAATGTTTGATCCTGGTGCTCTGTAAACACAACTTATAATTATATTTTTTTAATTTTTCGCATTTAATTTCCACAGTGACACATTCCATGACATTTTCCAAAGAAAAACATGTTTTGAATGATTTCACAGTGATAAGCAGAACTAACGTAAAGTGCCACACCACCACCCCATTTATTCATCCTATTTATAGGAAAGAAATCATAACCTTCAAACTGGACAGTGTCCATATGCTCCTCTTTCAACGTCTCAGAAATTGCGATAACTGAAAAATGTTTATTTGCACTATTTAAACAATCCTGAATTTTTGACAAGTTCATGGAAAGACTTCTGCTATTAAAATGTATGATGAAGAATGTCCCATTTATCAGACGTGTGTTAAATGTATTATATGAGAAACATAATGCTTGTGATACAGCAGTATTGTCAGTAGATGCGCATCAAGCATTTGATAGGACAAAATGGCACTACCTGTTGAAACTACTCCCAAGATATGGAATGGGGGAAAATTTCATCAAATGGATTAAATTGTTATATACAAACCCCACTGCACAAGTTTTAACTAATAATAATTTCATTTACAACGTTCCACAAGACAAGGGTGCCCCTTGTCACCAATTCTTTTCATACTAGCTATGGAACCCCTGGCTATAGCGGTGAGAGCTCAGGTAGGACTCTCGGGAGTCAACATTGGTGGTAGAAATCATTTGATATCCTTATTTGCGGATTACATAATATTCTTCTTAACAGACTTAAAGAACACTATTCCTAACCTGATGAACCTGCTTGAGAAATTTGGCGAATTTTCTGGATATAAAATCAATAATAGTAAATCAGTACTACTATTTCTTAATGATGAGGACAGGAAATCCCCTCCAATAAAAACCAAATTCACTATCACTACAGATGGGTTCAAGTATCTGGGAGTCCAAATCACCCCAGATATAGATAAAATTGTCACTATAAATTATGATCCCCTGGTAAATGAGGTCACAGAAACACTTGGTCGCTGGTCAAGTTTACCTATTTCTATGATAGGACGCATCAATATAATAAGATGTCAATTTTACCAAAATTTTTAAATTATTTTCAAACACTTCCTTTGCTGCTACCTCGATCATTTTTTGATAACTTGAACAAAATATTCAGTGAATTCATATGGAACAAGAGGAAAGCAAGACTTCGGTTCAAGCTACTTTATTTACTTTATGAAAGAGGGGGCCTTCAATTTCCAAACCTTCAATGGTATTATACGGCAGCACAATTAACATCAGCATTACACTATTTTAGTACAGACACTCCTCCAGCTTGGGTATCCATCGAGCAACAATCAATCCCAAATTTACCAATAAATAACTATCTATATTCATCTGATATAAAACTACTCAAAAAACAAACAAAAAATCCCATTTTTAAAAACACAATAACAGTGTGGGACAATGCCCATAAACTTGTCAAAAACCCTATAATAATATCTCGTTTCTCACCTATATGGAACAATAACCAGTTCATACCAGGTAGGATGGATGGAGGATTCAAATTATGGAAAGACAAAGGCATTCAGACAATTAAGGACCTATATGTAGATGGAAAACTGCTTACATTTAATGAATTGTGTGAAAAATTTCAAATCCCCAAAAAGCCCTTTTTTAAATATTTACAATTAAGAAATTTCATATTATCAAAATATGGAGAAAGTACGAACATCCCCTGTCTATCAACAATTGAAGAAATTACTATAAAACACCAGAAAGGGAAAGGTCTATTATCAAAATTTTACAACCTGCTCATGGTCCATTCTAAAGATTCAACATTAGATAAATTGAATGCTTGGAGGAATGACTTGCATGAAAATATAAGTGAAACTGAATGGAACGAAGCATGTTTAAGAGCACAGAAACAAACAATAAATACAAGACTTAAACTACTTCAATACAAATGGCTAACAAGGACATACGAGGTCTGTCAATAAAGCAACGGTCCTTTTTATTTTTTTCAAAAACTATATGGATTTCATTCATATGTTTTTACGTCAGACATGCTTGAACCCTCGTGCGCATGCGTGAGTTTTTCCACGCCTGTCGGTGACGTCATTCGCCTGTGAGCACTCCTTGTGGGAGGAGTCGTCCAGCCCCTCGTCGGAATTCCTTTGTCTGAGAAGTTGCTGAGAGACTGGCGCGTTGTTTGATCAAAATTTTTTCTAAACCTGTGAGACACATCGAAGTGGACACGGTTCGAAAAATTAAGCTGGTTTTCAGTGAAAATTTTAACGGCTGATGAGAGATTTTGAGGTGATACTGTCGCTTTAAGGACTTTTCACGGTGCGAGACGTCGCTCAGCGCTCTCAGCCGCCGTCGTCAGCCTGTTCAAGCTGAAAACCTCCACATTTCAGGCTCTATTGATCCAGGACGTCGTGAGAGAACAGAGAAGTTTCAGAAGAAGTCGGTTTCAGCATTTTATCCGGATATTCCACTGTTAAAGGAGATTTTTTTAATGAAAGACGTGCGGACGGGTCCGCGCGTCGGGACGCAGCCGGCGCGGTGCGGCGGCACAGGAAAAACACCTCCGTGTTGATAACCATTTGTAAAATCCAGGCGGCTTTTGATGGCTTTCAGTGGAGTGAGTATATGAGAAATTGTTTAACAGCAGGACATGTTCCAACTTGTCCTTAAGGCTTTCAACAGAGGTGTTTTTCCTGTGGCGGAGCGTCGCAGCGGCTGCGAGCCGACGCGCGGACCCGTCCGCACGTCTTTCATTAAAAAAATCTCCTTTAACAGTGGATTATCCGGATAAAATGCTGAAACCGACTTCTTCTGAAACTTCTCTGTTCTCTCACGACGTCCTGGATCAATAGAGCCTGAAATGTGGAGGTTTTCAGCTTGAACAGGCTGACGACGGCGGCTGAGAGCGCTGCACGATGTCTCGCACCGTGGGAAGTCCTTAAAGCGACAGAATCACCTCAAAATCTCTCATCAGCTGTTAAAATTTTCACTGAAAACCAGCTTAATTTTTCGAACCGTGTCCACTTCGATGTGTCTCACAGGTTTAGAAAAAATTTTGATCAAACAAAGCGCCAGTCTCTCAGCAACTTCTCAGACAAAGGAATTCCGACGAGGGGCTGGACGACTCCTCCCACAAGGAGTGCTCACAGACGAATGACGTCACCGACAGGCGTGGAAAAACTCACGCATGCGCACGAGGGTTCAAGCATGTCTGACGTAAAAACATATGAATGAAATCCATATAGTTTTTGAAAAAAATAAAAAGGACCGTTACTTTATTGACAGCCCTCGTATATAACTCCTGAAATACTTCACCATATCTCTAATAATATTCCCAACACCTGTAATAAATGTGGTAACTTTAAAGGAACTCTTTTACACTGTCTTTGGGAATGTGCGACAATTCAATTTTTGGGGGGAAAAATGTAATTCAATGCCTAATGGAAATATTTAATATAAAGATTCCACTTTGTGCAAAATTATGCATATTAGGAATATATCCTGATGGCCTACTGCAAAAAAAAAAAAAAAAAAAAAAAAAGTGAAACTATTGGATTTTGGACTTTTACAAGCTAGAAGAGTTATTGCTCTGAATTGGAAGAATATTGAAGCCCCTTCCCCAGGAAAGTGGATTAAGGAACTTTCAGAATGTATAGGTCTTGAAAGACTGACATATATAGTCAAGGGTAAATGAAAAGATTGTGTTAAATTGTGGGAACCATATTTGAATATTATATCTATGAAATAGGAAATACAGAAGTCATCTCTACATTATTATTATTATTATTATGCATTTTCCTTTTTGTTACTGCTGAATAGTGATATTTGAGTGGATTGTGATAAATTGCGCAATGTAAGGGTTTTATGTGCACAAGTATGGATGTGTGTGTGAAACGTACTGTTCTTCTTGTATATTGACATGTTCATATTGTCAATTTTCCATATTGTTATATCTTTGCAAGAAAATTTAATAAAAATACAGGGAAAAAAATGTCCCATTTAACACAGCAAATCTGCTAAATTGTTCCTCAGAAAAATAATTGCAATGGTGAGTAATATTTTAAGAAAAAAACAGTCTGAATCTATAAAATATTCAAAATTATGAAATCATTGTTCAGTCTAATCAATTTTTTTAAGTGGAGCTCCTGTGCAGGAGTAAATTGGTAAGAATCAGTTGACATAAAATAAAAAAATTGTAATCCACAAACCAAAAATGCGGCTAAACAAAGTCTAGCTGCTAGATTGAAATATATTTGTGGTATAAGTTTTCGCAACATTTGTCCCATGATGAAAGAAAGAAACAAAACAACCATAAAAGAAATCACTCCAAGTAATCGAAAAGGAACCAGTAATGTGCATTGTCCTCCTTAGGAAGCAGTCACTTAAATTTATCCAGATACAAATGGACTTAGTGCATTTTGGGTTCCATATAACACAAATCATAAAAAAAACTTTCTACTTAAATGGGATGGATTCCATCACCATACAGACCCATTAGGGCTCTTTTTTTCTTGTCACAGAAATACTGTCACTTTATAGGGTTTGGCCCCCAGGACCCTGCCAGCGCAACAAGCTTGTCCATTTATGCGTAACAGCTCCATCGCCCTTTTACAGAACACAAAAGTGTTTATATTTCCTACAGACCGTGAACACACGGGTCTCGTCGGAAAACCAAGTGTCATTAAAAGCCGCTCTTATTTACCGTCAAAGCAGTAGCCCTCCTCCACAAAGCTGTGCTGTAACACTGCTGCGATGGTCTTGTTATGCAGCTTTTAGCAGCGAATATTGTTAGAAAAGTTCGGGTGCTACAGCGGGTCAGCGCAGCTCCGGACATCGTGCACACACACCACTGACAGATCAGTGGCACATAAACCATAACGCGAAAAGCTCACAGTTTTCAATAGAAGGAATCGCGATGACGTCACGCGCCGGGCGGGGCCACACCGATAGGCAGAAAACTCTTAATGCAGCCACGTGTGTGCTCGCGGTGATCGATCACACGCTGACAGATCAGCGCCGTGCATTAAAAAAACACATCACATCCAGATGGATGACAATCCTTTTGAAAAATTTTCACTTTGCAAGTATTTAGTCTCAAGGATCAGATGTGGTTTGGCTCAGAATTGCGTCCAGTACAGGTGGAAGATGGGATCACGATTCCAACAGAAATAGATGGTTCCAACACATTAAAAACAAACCTCCCCTTCTGTATTTTTTCTTCCTTTGGTTTTCTCTGTGCAGCCCCACATTTAGGCAATAAGCTGTGACTGAAGTTATTCTGAGGGGTGCAAATATAACGATCTGATTTTCGGTCCATTTTGAAATCAAACCGTTTAATACGCGTAAAAGAATGATTTTGTATGGAAAACCAAGAGTGCCACAAATACGCCACTTTCAGACACGTTTCACCAAGAATACGCAGGAAAAAACGCCGTTTTGTCAGTTACTACAGGGCTTTGCCCTAATTAAAGACGACGCAGTTAAATGTGTTGTTTTTCACGCCACAATGGAGACTTTAAAAAAACACAAAACGCTGTTCAGATGCCCACAACTATGGCAAGCCAAGAGTGCCACAAATACGCCACTTTCAGACATGTTTCACCAAAAATACGCCCTAAAAAAACGCCATTTTGTCAGTTATTACGGCGCTTTTTACGCCGTAATTAAAGACGACACCGTTAAATGCACCGTAATGTGTCAAAAAACATGCCATTTTTCACGCCACAATGGAGCCCTTAAAAAATGCCATAAAAATGCTTTTCAGATGCCCATAACCCACATAAAATACGCCGTCTGTGCACTTCACGATGCTCGTAAAAAAAACGGCATTTGTTCGGTATGATAATTATCTCCAGCCTCCTTTTCTCTCAGCCACTGAACTTGAAGTGTTTGTGTCCAATCGCTGATCAAGACGAGCAGACAGAATCAGTTCAGCACAGATTTCTTTGTGGAAAAGTTTGCTCCAACTTACCTGTTGTGTCATTTAACATTGACTAAAATTTTGGGGTTTAGGCAGGAAAATATCTCATCAATTAACATCCTCTTTCATACATCGTTTCATTGTATTTTTTATTAAATCAAATATGTTTCCCTCCTTATTTATTTGATGGATTTTATGCTTCTGTGGTCTATCTGTGGCTGTAGCGCAGCAGTGAGACTGCCATCTACCATTCAGGTCTTTTCAGGTTCGAATCCCACAAGTGGCATGTTTTTTGTTTTTTGTTTTTTTATTTAACCAATTTAACATTTTATCCCTTTTTAATTAGCATTTTTTTTTTTCTTTACATCAAGTTTTCCATCCTGAGATATTCTGTAAGAGCAAACTCATAGAATGGAAATGCTTTTTCTCTCAGTTTGGTGGATCACATGACAGTCGCTTTGACATTGTATATTCTCCTAATACAAGGATATACACAAATGAGATTAATTTGTCTATGATATACTCCATGTAAACAGTGTGTTAACTTCATCTTGGTCTAGAAATAATTGAATAATCTTACTTTCACCCTGGCTGGCGTGGCTGTTTCATTTTATTTATTTTATTTGATATTTTTGTGGAGAAGCTCTCTGTAAAAGCAGCACTGCAGGTGGGTTAAGAGCAGTCTTTAATATTAATATCTTTAATATGATGCAAGCAAGTGTGCAAAGCTCTTACTTTCACCCCTGATTATTTCCCATCTTTAACTTAACTTAATAATGAAATTAATTAAGGGTCAGACTAGTATCTCATGTCGTAGTAGACATACAAATAATGAATGTTTATGAGTTCAATGGTACAAATATTTCATGAGATACAAATATTTCATGAGGTGAAAGCTTCGCCAAGTTGAATGGTATGTTCCAGCTTTCACCGAATTAAATATTCGTTCCATTGAAAGAATGTAAAAACATTCATTATTTGTTTTATATATTGGCTAAAGTAGATCCTTGTCATTTGATATTTATTAATTTATAAACAACAGAAAAGGGACTTACATTTTGGTGTGCCACTGTAATGTGTAGTCCAGTGACGCTGTGCACTGACTTCGGACTTCCATAAAAAAAAGACTTTGTGTAGTTCCTCCAGCCAAAAATCACATCAGCGTTTCATGTGAACAGGTCTTCATGCATCCAGACGGTTTACAGCCGAGTGGATTTTGTGTGTGTGTGTGTGTGTGTGTAGCAGCGTCAGTTAGCTCAATCAAATCATCATGTTGTTGTCCTCCGCACGCACACCTGGCTTGGTCAACTGTGTATGTCCTCAGTGCAGTGAAAAAAAAAAATCACATCAGAAATGAGTCCAGCTTTTTTTTCTCTCTTCCTGCTAACAGCACGCGCATATGCATGCGCGTGTGGGCGCGCATGCACGAGCATGTATGGGCACGCATGTACTCGTGCACGCGCGCGATCATGTGCGCACGCGCACATATGTGTGCGTGATCACGTGTGCGTGTGTGCGTGCAGAGTGCAATGGTACCAAATGTATAGAACCAAATTTGCAATCTAAATGGAACCAAACCACACTCTAAATGCAATGCAACACAAATGGGATGAATTAATCCATGTCATGTGACATACAAAGCACCAATCAAATGACAATGATCCACTCAGGCGTTATAAAAAGTGTGTTTGATAAACTGATGGTATTATTTTCTATCTGGACTGGGACTAACAAATTCATTCAGGTCTACTATATAAATAGCCTGATCCTCTTCTGTGTTTGTTTTTGACAAATATTGGCTGTACAAATATGGGACTGAGTTTGAATAAATGTAACAGCACAGTCACAGCACGGAAAATGCAGACTGATTCTAAAACTCTCTTGAAACGCAAGATGGCGGCGCTCTGGCAACAGCCAGCACATGAGAGAATTGCCGTGGCCCTCCATCTAGTGAGTAAATAGTAATTGATGAAAATGTTCATTCGCCATATTGATGCTGCTTTGGTAAACACTTCAACATGTTCTTGTAATGGTTGTGCGCCTACACATAAGACATAAGAACCACATCTTTGGTGTGTTAGCCAGGATGCGATACGAATGTCATATTTGCGTCATTCTTGGCACATTCCTGACATTCTTAATGTGACTTAATACATCTGAATAGGTTTTGTAATTGTGCGTGTTTGTGTGTGATATTTGTGATTTTCGTGGAGCATGTTTTTGGCTGTCAAAAAAATTTTCCACGAATGTCACGCACCACCCTCATTTCGCCTCATGTCATGGAGGTCGCAACGGAGCGTGTTGATCCGTCTTGATTAGTGTTAATAGAGTGTGACAGCGTTCTTCTCTGACATGTGCACAATTAAACCCTGCTGCACCGCATTCAGTTTCATTGCTGCAGTATGCTGACGATGGACAGTGGCGCCAAGTCGGCTAAAAGTTCGTGCTCATCAGCGTGCTCCTGCAGGTGTTACACCTGCTGCTGCTGCTGTGCCTGATGTTGTTGAATGGTATGTTCCAGCTTTCACCTCATGATTTGTACCATTGAACTCATAAACATTCATTATTTGTATGCCTACCATGACATGAGATACTAGTCTGACCCTTAATTAATTCATTATGATGTTAAGTTAAAGATGGGAAATAATTGGGGTGAAAGTAAGAGCTTTGCACACTTGCTTGCATCATATTAAAGATATTTCAGGTAGAAACAGTCCGACGACGGCGCCTGGAAGCGCTGCATGACGTCCCGCTCCGTGGGAAGTCCTTACACCGACAGAAACACCCCATAATCTCTCATCAGCCGTTAAACTTTTCACCGAACTTTTCACCGAAAACCAGCTTAATTTCTTGAATAGTGTCCACTCGGATATTCCTCACAGGTCCAGAAAAATTTTTGATAAAGCAACGCGCGCCGTCTCGAGCAGAGTGTGAAACAAAGGAATTCAGCCGAGAGGGCGGGACCACATCTCGCGTTCAGACAGCTGTCTGAACGCCATCTCAAAGCCGTCTTGTGAGACCAAAACGGAGGTGGTTTTGTCTCGCTCCAGTAGCGAATCCATCGTGACGTGCAAAGCCTCCGCTCGGCTTTCCATGACAAAATCTCTTGTTAAAAGTGAAATCTGCCGGAAAATGGTTGATGTCCAGCTCTGATAACCAGAGAAATGGCACACGATGGTCACGGATCCGGACAGCCATCCATTTAGAAATGAAATGGTCGTTCAGCTTGTCGATGGCGGCTTCGGAGCACGGCGTGCCCCATAGCCGCTGGGGGCCGTCCTTAAAGCGACAGTAACACTCCTTATTCTCTACCAAGCCCGTAACATTTTCACCGAAAGCCAGATAAATTTTTCTAATGGTTTCCAGCTGCCAGTCTCTAACAGTTTCTGAAAAAATTCTGATGGAAAAAAAGCCCAAATCATTCCGCCATTTCCTGACAATGAAAATCGGCCGAGGGGGCTGGACCACTCCTCACTCAAAGCCTGCTCACAGGTGAATGACGTAACCGACAGGCGTGGAAAAACTCACACATGCACACGAGGGTTCAAGCTTGACGCAATCACACGTGATTCAAATCCATATGGTTTTTGAAAAAAATAATAAGGTCGGATACTTTTCTAATAGACCTCGTATGCATATAGATAAATGTATAAATTAATTTCATAATTTAGTCAAGAAACAGGTTTGGATTGTTCATTTGAATTTATTTCTCTCTCTCTCTCTCTCCTCTCTCTCTCTCTCTCTCTCTCTCTCTCTCTCTCTCTCTCTCTCTCTCTCCCTCTCTCTCTCTCTCTCTCACACACACACACACACACACACACACACACACACACACACACACACACACACACACCACACACACACACACACACCACACACACACAGGGACATCACTTCCTTTGGTTTTGCTCACCAGGTTTTGTTACAAAGATGAACATTTTTTTTTCAAGGCCAGGAAAACAAAGTTCCAGGTCATTCCAGGGTCTTAAATTACCTTGTTCGGCTTGCAACTGGGGCTGGAGAGTTAAAACACTTGAATAAGAACCGTTTTGCACAGCTTCTTGCATGTGCTGGCACTCTGTAACTCCAGTGTAGTTAATTTTGCGATGTGGTGCAGCCTTACTTTGTGAAATACAGACACCACAAATGACTGAAGCATGAAATTATTATTTCTTTATTATACTATCTTTTTTGTTATTCTAGTTTATCTTTTATTAGTATTATTATTATATATATTGTCGTCATCATTACTTTTGGATTATTATATCTCTATTATTATTTGTTTTTAATTATTAATTGTTAATATTACAAACACTATACCTGTAATCATGTCTCTTTACTTGTAAGGACCACATTGGAAATAAGCGTTTATGCTTTCATCTGTTATCCCAGTTTATAATGTAAACAAAAAACAAAAGCGCATAACAATTGGATGGAAATGCGCACAAATATAGTTAAAATTGTCTCATTAATATTTGTAAATGCACACAGGGTGATCTACAAATAATCATTGATTTGCAAATGTGTTCAGATATCCACAAATGCAAATTTAATATTTGTAACTTGTAAATTGGTCTTTGCAAATAATGTTGTATTTGCAAATATAAAACTTAATTTGTAAAAAAAAAATTACATTTGTAAAACTGGAAATTGTATTTGTGAATTGAGTTTAAGCATTTGTGGATCACCAATTACACGCATTCATCGCTTTCCTCTGCGACGTCATTTTGAGACATTCTTTTCGCGAACGCAGATCCACAAACAAATGCCGACTGATTCACAAATACACACGCACACTGGATGTCCACTAGATGGCACTGTGGTTCCATTCATTGATGTGGCAAGCTGAAACTATATGCTCCCGGATGACTCTTTAATCGTGATCGTTACTGAGTATTTAAAATGCTTATCGCAAAGCGTTTTTTTTTTACGACATATGCAAGTTTGTATAAGTCCGCGGACGCTGATCTGTGTGATACAGGTACAAATCAGTTTCCTCGGATCCGCGGAGCCTAGCTGTTGCGACAGTTGTCGTAAAGCGGGACTGGTTTGGTTGCTGCGGTGACGCTGTGTGGCTCCTGTGCGAAGCTTAGCTAAATGTAGCAACTTTTAGAACTTTCACTTGTCTGTGTCACGGAGCACGCGCAGGCGCAGTGCTTTTTAATACGCATTTTGAACCACTGCGTTAAAGAGTACAACACTAACACCCCCGCCCCCTTTCCCATGATGAAATCCGCGGACACATAATTTTAAAAAAATAACTTCAGCTTGCCACATCAATGAATTGGAACCACACTGCCACCTAGTGGATATCCAGTGTGCGTGTGTATTTGTGAATCAGTCGGCATTTGTTTGTGGATCTGCGTTCGCGAAAAGAATGTCTCAAAATGACGTCGCAAAGGAAAGCGATGAATGCGTGTAATTGGTGATCCACAAATGCTGAAACTCAATTCACAAATACAATTTCCAGTTTTACAATGTATTTTTTTTTTTTTTACAAATTAAGTTTTATATTTGCAAATACATTATTGCAAGAACCAATTTAAAGTTACAAATATGAAATTTGCATTTGTGGATATCTGAACACATTTGCAAATCAATGATTATTTGTAGATCACCCTGTGTGCATTTACAAATATTAATGAGACAAATTTTAACTCCATAAAAGAATGTCTCAAAATGACGTCGCAGAGGAAAGCGATGAATGGCGTGTAATTGGTGATCCACAAGAAACTCAATCACAAATACAATTTCAGTTTTACAAATGTAATTTGTTTTTTTTTTTTTTTTTTTTACAAATTAAGTTTTATATTTGCAAATACAACATTATTTGCAAAGACCAATTTACAAGTTACAAATATGAAATTTGCATTTGTGGATATCTGAACACATTTGCAAATCAATGATTATTTGTAGATCACCCTGCGTGCATTTACAAATATTAATGAGACAATTTTAACTTCACACACAAATGCACTCCTTTTGCCGCATTAACGAAAATTCGCTTAAAAGTTGCGATACTAGTTGGATGTTAACACGGCTAATGTAAGTATCGTTTGTTATGATGGCGCAATATTACAAATGGTAAAATAACCAAAATTATTGTTCAATCTTATTTGTGAAAAGTACTCTGGTTTCTATACTGCACCGCAACCATAAGCAGCACAAAATACTGGCAAATTTGCTCACTCTTCATTGACTCTGGTGCGAGCCTACAGTAAAGAGACCCATCCAATATGGCGGTGACGCTGGGTTACGTTGCAGCAAGTTATGTGGCGTCTGCGTATATAATCACGGTGAGGTCGCTAAGGGTTAGAGGCAATTTGGATCCTTTCGGCTGCCGTCGCGTGGCAGAGTGCGGAAGTGAATCAGGTGTTTCGAATTAGGTGGTGTTTTAGGGCGTGTCCACTGACCGTCGACTCTCCAGTGACAGAAACTAAAGTCTTCCTGTGTCCACAAACGTTCTCCTAAAGACAACAGTCAGCTCGGTGTCTGTAAGTAATTGAGCGCTGCTTCATTTGGCTTTTGTTACTTCTGTTAATAACGACCAGTCGCTGTTGCAGTAGTTTGTAGTGATGGCAATTTCGAGGCCTCATGAACCAATGAGCCACTTCAACACAACTGGCTGAAAATTGACACACTGCTTCGAGGCGTTTGATACAGTTTGAAGGGTGATATCTGCTGGATTGTTTTGAGAATTACCCTGAGCGAGTGCTGTGACAAATGCTTGCAGTAATTCATGACTGATGTGGTTTGTCCTTGAAAAATACTAATAAAAAATGTCATCTTCATTATTGTCTTTCTTAATGTAATAAATAGTCCCTACAGATGCACACATACTGGTTATGAAAGCCTTTATTGTAGACTATATGTAGATTCATCAGTCCTCAAATAATATTTGGATGGAATGTGACGGGAAAAGTGAGAAAGGCATGTGCTTCTGCAACTTGTGCTTATGATACTGTAATTTGTAAATTAGAATAGAGGGGATAGGAGATGGTGATTGTTCAATATCAACAATTTTTATTCAAAAAAGAATCATTTCAACAGTGCTGGGCTTTAATCGGCTCCTCTTCTGCCTCACCACCTCTCCAGCTTGGAGAAGACCCGCTCGCCAAAATCACAGCTCTTCAGTCACTACTCAGCCTCGGTCTCTGATCTACCTATGAATATATAGTCTAACCTATAACTTGTGTTGATGTACTGTGTGGATAAATGTTGTATATGAATGGATGCCTGTTGTGTGTGGTTAGGTCCTATGTGTATGTAGCTAACTATACTAAATGAACTCTAAACTAGACCTAAATATAAACTAATGCTGTCCCTGTCACGTAGTAATTGGCAATAACACTGTCGCTAGCGGTCTCCTCCTCTCACAAACCCACAGTTTGCGCCGCGACTCAGATCTCATTTAAATACTTGGCGGGTCGTATTGACACGCCCAGATTATTCGACTTTCCCGCGAAGCTCGACACGTGGTGTGACGTAACGAGGCCTCGCTCGCAGTGGTCACGTGATGGGGGCGTGCTCGAAACGCTGCTCACCGACACTTCTGGTTCACAAAGCTCGATGCTGTGTCGAGCAGCCTGACTCGAGCTTAACATCACTAGTAGTTTGTTATTTCAACATAATTCATAATTCATTTTGTGTAAAATATTGTATACATGATTGCATATTAATGACACATCATAACAAATCATAACATTCAGTAAAAACAACTTATCAATCAAAAATCAGGTGACATTCGTATACTAAAATACAGATCATAATTTGCTTTAAAAATATCGCTAAGAATAATACATGATTGCATATAATACATCATAATCATAACATTCAATAAAAACAGCTATCAGCAATCAAATCAAAATCTGTGGCATTCGTTATACTATAATACAAATCATAATTTGCTTTAAAATATCTGTACTTGGGGAAGACCACTTCAGGTGGCAAACTATTCCAGATCTTACTGCTCGGTTACTAAAGAATTCTTTCCCTCACATTTAATCTAGATCTATTAACTTCCAAGCACCATTTATGCCCTCTAAGGCTAGTATACCTTCTCAATTCAAAAACTACCGTGGGGTACAACATTCTCAAAACCATGCAAAATTTTGTATATTTCAATCAAATCACCTCGAGTTCATCTATCTTCAAGACTTGTGAGACCAAGTTGCAAGAGCCTATCCTCATAAGGCAAATTTTTAAATTCTGGAACCAACTTAGTGGGCCCTTCTCTGTACTTTCTCTAAAATATTTTGTCTTTCTGCAAATATGGTGGCCATGCCTGCACACAATATTCAAGGTGAGGACGAACAAACGTTTTGTATAAAAGAAGAAAAGAGTCCTTGTCAATAAACAAAAAGGCCCTTTTTTATCATCCCAAGAATTCTATTGGCCTTAGCTGCCGAAAGAGCAATGTGGCGGGAAAAGGATAAGTCCTTGGAAATCAACACTCCTAGGTCTCTTTCTTCTGAAACCACTTGTATTGTTTTTCATTCATAAAATAATCGTAACATGGATTTTTTTCTACCAATATGGGGAACTTTGCATTTTCCTTCATTAAACCCAAGTAACCATTCTTCAGACCAAGCCATGAGACTATCTATGTCTGACTGGAGGTCTTCCCCATCAGTTAAGGAAAGGATGGGGTGATACACCTTCGTGTCATTGGTAAAAATTTTACAGTTTGACTTTATTGCACACGGCAAATCATCTGCTAAAAAGCAAAAACATCGGCACCTATAACTGATCCCTGGGGGACACCACTGGTGACCTTCATCCAAGAGGACTTCACACCATTCATGCAAACTCTCTGTTCCCTATCACTTAAAAAATCTTCTATCCAATTACGTCTTCCTTCTTCCGTACTTTCGCAATTTATAAATAAGTCTGGCACTCGGCACCGAGTCAAATGCTTTGCGAAAATCGAGATACAGGGCATCAAAGGGTAAGCCCTCGTCATACATTTGCGTCCATTCCTCAAGAGTAACAAGTCAATTAGTGAGACATGATCTGCCCTTCGAAAACCATGCTGATCGTTCGAGAGCACTTTTTTCTATAAAGATTACAAGCTTGTCTCGAATTATTTTTTCACATAATTTTACAAACCTGTGATGTCAGACTCACAGGCCGTAACACCTGCTATGGTCTTTCAACCCTTCTTGAAAATAGGAGTCACACTGGCCCTCTTCCAGTGCCAGGAAGTCTACATTGGTCAAAAGATTGTCTAAGATGCAAAATAAGGGTAATAATGGCCTCAGCCGACTCTTTAAGAACTCGAGGATGTATTTCCGTCCGGCCCATCGACATATTAGCATTCATCTGAAGCAACAGCTTTTTCACATCTTCAGGTGAGAAAAATATGTCATCTAAAACACGATGTTCAACATTTGACCATAAAATTAAAGGGATCACATACTGTTTCGCCATAAATACATTTCATAAAATCATTAAACCAGATCAAGCTCTTATCATTCTTCATTCACAAAAACTGACTGGAAAAAATGATTTTAACTCCTACAGCATTTCTTCATCATCATCAGTAATCATGCCATTTTCATTTTTCAATTTATCGATATTAAACCTGCTTTTAGTCCTATTATTTACATACTATAAAAAGCCTGGGGTTCTTTTTGGCCCTTTTACAGAGATTTTTTCCAAACTCTCTTTTTGCTGCCCTGGTTTTTTTATTGGCAGCATTTCTGGCCTTAACATACTCATGATATCTAGCGTAAGATTTCGTTTCCTGATATCTTTTAAAGGAAAAATATTTCTTTCTGATAGCCCTTTTAACTGAAACATTTAACCAGGGTGGATTAATCTTGCCACCACTAGTTATTTTTACTAAAGGTACACATTCCTTAACAACGGTATTAATTTGCCTATGAAAAAAACTCCCATGCAACATCTACGTCATTTGTAAACACACAAGACCAATCAACATTTTTAATAAAATTACAGAGTTTTCGTAAGCTGCTCGATTATAATCATACCTAAATAACTCACGAGTACATGATAATTGACCTTAATATTAAAGACCCAGGTTAATACGCTGTGATCAGCATTACCAATAGGGCATCCAACCTTAACATGCTCTACTGCAACTGGCGAGGAAGAAGAAATGACTAAGTCTAAACAACTTGGGGAATCAGTCCCTCTCTGTCTAGTAGGCTCTAGACATTCTGACATAAATACAAATCACAAATTTTATCAGAAATTTCTGTGCAATGAGTTTTTCAACCTTCAATTTACAAGGCTATTCTGCCAGTCTATACTTGGCAGATTAAATCGCCATTATCAACAGCTTACCTTTACAAATTCTACTTGCAATATCAAATTGTTCTAACAGACTCATATTATATTCATCACTTGCATCTTCTTTCCTATAAACAACACCAAGTAGACTGTCATGGTAACCATCACTCTTCATCCAAACCCACAAGGTGTCTTTTAAATTCATATCATTCAAACACTACATAATTCAACATCTATATGGTCTCTCACAACACAACAGTTGGACAACGTTTCTTAATTTCGATTGTTTTCACGTTGCTTCTCTTCTTTGATTAATAGGGTCAAAATTATAAACTTCATTCGCTTCACTCCCAAGAAAGTGTACTTCGTGGTACAGACGGATGCCAGTTCCGGATCACCGTTTTAAAAGTCCCGCTATACGGAGCCATAATGCAGGGGTGCCAAGTTCGGTCCTCGAGAGCCACCTTTATCGAGGACTCCGAACTTGGCCACCCCTGCCATAATGCAACTGAATGTCCTTTAATTGTGTATTGTGTATTGGGTATTGGATGTTATTTAGCTGAAAAGTCTGCGTGGAGCAGCGCTTCTACTTAAAGGTGAAGCCGCATTATGTGTGATGCAAACATTTGCCAGACATGGATCACTTTTGCCAGTTTAGGATCATGACACCTCTGTGTCACTTTGGGTCATTCCTGGCATCTGGCTGGAGCCCTTCTAATACAGAATGATACACACTGTGCCTGAGAATGTGTTTTGAACATAAAATGATAGAAATTATACTTATTAAATGAGAATTTACTTAGTTTCGAAAGGCGCTGTTATACGTTTTTACGAGCAAAAAATGAAGTGTGGAGGTGAGATTTCTCCCAAATTAAAAAGTAAAAGTCCCCACATTCATGTCCATTCGTGATGTTGAGATGACCCCCAAAGTCCACATGACTCACAACTACAGACAGGAGGCTGCTGCTTCAGTGATCCGCAAACGGCAAATTTTCACGTCGGAGATAAATGCGCGCATCAATTAAACAGCAAGACATAACACACTGACATTTTCTACCCAGGTAAGTATTTTCCCACTCTAGAACCAAAAACACAGAATGGCCAACTCACCT
The DNA here is from genome assembly GCF_902500255.1 of Thalassophryne amazonica. Taxonomy (NCBI): domain Eukaryota; kingdom Metazoa; phylum Chordata; class Actinopteri; order Batrachoidiformes; family Batrachoididae; genus Thalassophryne; species Thalassophryne amazonica. The sequence continues at coordinate 73,751,690 of NC_047103.1, forward strand.
TTGCTACATTTAGAGATTATTTTCAAATTTGCAGGAATGAGTGAGTCAGAAAAAGTGCGCACACCGCAGACACCGGGATGTTTTGATTCCTCTGCTGATCACAAGGACGGCTGGATCCGGTCGAGCTTGTGGTTGTTTGTAGACAAAACATCAATCTTTCCATTGGTACCAAGTATTAGCTTATTTGTGCTGATTACGAGAAACGGCGGCACAAAAACTACAGCAGTGATCTGGAACTGGCAATGATCCGGAACTGGGCAAGTGACTGTACGTGGTTTTTGAATGGAGTTGGGGGTAATTAAATAAATTTAAAAAATAAGAAGAAGGTCCAGAGTTTGAGGCTACTTGTGCCACATTCTCACTGTACATCTGGAGTTGTGTAGGGCAGAACATCTGGTGTCCAACTCGAAAGATCACAGTAACAACCACAGATCAATAATAGATCTGCTGTACTCAATCTAAGCCAAAAGAAATTAGTTTGATATGAATAAACACAATAGGAGCAAGACTGGGTGCATGTGTGTGACTGAGAGGGAGTCCGGTGGAATAGTGCAGCTACAAGTAGTGGCAGTGTTGCCAGATAGGAAATATGCAACTATCGTACCAAAACCTCAAAATTATCGTATTTTTGGAGAAATTATCGTGTGAACTTGTGTGAAGTGCCTTGAGGCAACTTTGTTGTGATTTGGTGCTATATAAATGAAATAAATTGAATTGTGGCGACCCCTAACAGGAGCAGCGGAAAGAGGAAGAAGGCGGCGGCTATGGCTGACTGTACAAAAGACAAACATGAAGCCTTTGGTTTGGTTGTACATCATGAATCCCTTAATTATGTAGTGAATGGCAACGGGAGCTTTATTCCTTTTTGTTACCCACAGTACTGACCTTTCTTCAACCTTACCCGTTGGTTTTCTTTGTCTCAATTTTTACTTAAAAAAAAAAAAAAACTCTTGAAATTAAGCCTCAGCCTTTGTCCTGTTGATGAACTATAAATCTGTGTGGCTTTTTATGCCTTCTCCTTGGTCACAAGCCTTCGTGTCTGTCATGATACGGTGCTCTTTTAAAGTTGGATGACTCTAAATCCTTCATCAGGTCATTAGTTTGGACAAAGCTCATTAATTCCTTGGTGTTAATTTGGACCCTGTCCTCCTTAACTTGTAAAGTCTGTATGGCTCCAAGAGTCTTACATTTTTGTAAAATGGATGGTGGTAGTTTTTTCAAAGTGGCTCTTCAGGAAAAACTGGATAAAACTTTGCTCCGGATGCCTCTCCTTCATTCTTGAGACCCCTCCCTCTGCAAGAAGGCACTTTGCTTCTTCTGTCGCAGGGCCGTCCAAATCTGCTCCTGGGGGGGCGTTTGCCCTGTATGTTTTTTTACTCTCCATGCTCCACCCACAGCTCATTAACTCCGACCAATAATTTATTTATGCAGGTTTTCAGTATTGAACTGTTTTTAGTGTTGTTTTCCCAGCTGTATGATGAAGCTGCTTGTTAAAATGGAATGTTCTGTCTTCTTTTTTTAAGCATTATGGAAACTTCAGTATCCAAAGCCAACACTGCCTTTTCCCTGGCTTTGTTCAAAAAGCTGAGCAAGGACAACGAATCCGGAAATGTATTCTTCTCCCCCTTTAGTATCTCTTCAGCTCTATCCATGGTGTTGCTGGGAGCCCGTGGTAACACCGCCACACAGATGTCACAGGTATGGTACGCGTGACAAATGTACATGTACACACCTTAACCCTGTTGTAGGAAGGTTAATCTCTCTTATCTTATCATTAGAGTTACAGTGTGCTTGTGTTTTCTATTTTTATTCCTCCTAATGAAAGCAGACCTGGGTTAAAGTTTGATATTTTATCTCTTACGTATGTGCACGTGACACACCCTGTTGGTGTGTTAAACTGACCTTTGATCCGGCAAAAGGATCAGGTGCAGTTTTATCCTGATTTATTGTAAACCTCCATCTTCAGCAGGAGTCTCAAACACCTGTTCTGTCCTGAATCGGGTTAAGATTTTTTTGGATGTAGTTGTGTGTTGTGACAGTAGAAACATGCTGCAGAATATGGAAGTGTAGAGCAGTAAAGCTTATCAGTTCAATAACGTCCTGTAGTTGAATATGTTATACTTCTGCCTTGCTGTGAAGGTGTCGAAAAGATGGTTGGATTTATCACTTTGGAAGAGCCTAAATATATTATTCATCACTCTTTTGCTGATAAATTCTGTTATTGCTGGATGCAGCTAACATGTCTGTGATTTAAATAAAAGAAGTGCAACAGTTGATTATATGGAAAATTGCTAAGGGTCCTTGGGCAAGGTCCTTAATCCCCTATAGTTGCTCCGGATGTGTAGTGAGCACCTTGCGTGACAGCACCCTAACTTCAAAGTGTGAGTGTGTCTGTGTGAATGGGTAAATGTGAGGCACAGTTGTAAAGCGCTTTGAGCTTCTGATGCAGATGGAAAAGCGCTATATAAATGCAGCCCATTTACCATAACGTTGATCTAAAAGCTGCTGTCCTCCATTATATTACAGTATATCCAGAAAGTATGCACAGCACTTCACTTTTTCCACATTTTATGTGGAAAAAGGAGTGAGGCAATTGTTTGAAAAAGATAAGTGGGAACAATGTCACTGTTAAATGGTGCAAATTCAGACATGGGTAATAAAGTCTTTGGCTCAGCTCTCTGCCTTCTTGGCTATATGTTTCACACAATAAACAGCAGAGAGGCCTTGCTGGTGACCAATACAATAGATAATAAAGGGAGAGAGTTGGTATGTAGGCAGAAGTTGACAGTGTAAAACTGTTGTTCAACTGAATGCTGAAGAAAGGCTGCACCCAAATATCTCACAGGAGTGGAAATGACAGGGTGTGGCATTACTGGCTTGAATTACAAGAAGGAACTGCCCTCCCACATTTGGCTGAAGAAAAGGAATTTGTCTTCAAACATGCGCTCTTTAGACTTAAAAATGTTCAGCAACATAGTCAAATTATTAAAAGGAGTAATAGGACAAAAAGCAGTGAACAAACTCTGTCTGTCTGTGCAGATTGTCATACCCCACTGAACTGAATTTTAGGGGGTATATAAGAGTCCATCTGTCCACTTGTCTTCTAAGCACAACTCCTCCTAAACTGTTTGGTGAATTTCTGTGAAACTTTACACACTGGTAGAACACTATGAAGGTGTGCATGAAAAGAAATAATTCTGATCCAACATCTTTAAGGGAAACTCATTGGTTCTTTGTTTTTTAATGGATGCATTAACCTTGTAAATGCAACTCCTGCTAAGCAGCTTTATGGATTTCAGTGAAAATTCACATCATGTGAAGATGTGCATTGAGGAAAATGTTTTTCTGACATTGTTAAAGGAAGATAATTAGACTTTTGTTGTTGTTTTAAAATGTTCCATATTTGTCAATTACATTTATAGAGAGAGATCAATTTGTTCATTTAGATATTTCATCACAAAAGATTTATTAATACCGTTATATATTTCATCCAAGCAGCTAATATGGCAGAGAGTAGCGTATCATTTGTGATTTTGCATGAGATGTTGTTCATTTGCAAATTATACTTCTCCTTTAAGTTTCTTTCATGCTGTGATGTAATAGGAGTAAAGTTATCCAGAGGTTGTCTGATAGGATTTTGGACATGGTTCATGATGTGCGCTGACTAATGCAGTTCCTGTTGACCAGGGATTGACTTGTCAGTGGACAAAACTGGGTGGCAACCTTTTTGTTTGGGGGATGAAATAAATGACTGGTGACATACTGACTGGGTGGTTAAATTGTTTAGAAATTGGATGTTGAGTAACGATCAAGTTCAGCTAAACGTAATGTTGGTGGATTTAACTGAATTACAGTGAACAAAAGCAGGATGAAGAGCCAGAGTTTTGAGACCATCTGTGTTTTGCTTGTTGGTCTTAAAGCAGAGGTCTCAAACTGATTCCAGAAAGGGCCAAGAGGGAGCAGGTTTTCTTTGCAACCACCCACTCCACCAGGTGACTTCACTAATTAACTAATTCCATCTGGTCAAAGTGATGTTAATTTTGTGGACATTTGAATATTCAATTCAGTTATCCACAACCTGGATCAACCTTTGTCAGGCAATAGTGAGTGTCAGTCTGCACCTCACTTTCAAATATGAGAGTGGTTGGGGCATATTTGATTGAGATATAATGTAAAATATACATTAAATGGGGTTTTCATTGTTAAATTTAAATGGCCACAAAACAACCTCTGCTCAACTTTGTTGGCGGAGGTAATGAGCACATGTATTTTTGATAAATGTCCCAGAATTCTTTATCTTAAGGTTGGGGAAACTCAGAATCATAACATTACTTAATTCAGTATAACTGGCCTAATCATCACCAGCTATTACTCCTGATTTCAGTTTCAGATGAGTTTGTTCAAATATTTCTTTAAGAACAGGGACCATCTCACATCATGCACACAACTGAACATTAATGGCCTCCATTTGGAGAATGACTAAGCCTTAGATTTTTGTTTGTTTTCTTCAAAAAGTGAGAAAAATGAAATACACTCACCAAAGCTTCAAGCTTGGCCATTGAGGCAACTTTTCCCAAGGCAGTGTTAAATACAAAGAATATATTAATGAAGTCGAAATCTAATGTTTGTGTTTAAAATGAATGTTATAAAATTGTTGCCTTGATATTTGACATTTGTCCCTTTGGATTTCCGCACAATGGGGGCAATGTGTCATTGGCTTATTTTCCCTTTCCAATTATGGACATTGGTGCGTCAGATCAATTAAATGATGTTGTTTTGCTTATGTAATATTCTATAGACCTGTCTGCGACATGCTGAACACATCTGATGTGTTGCAGTGTATAAATGTATCTCCACATGAATGGTGAAAATTGGGAGCAGGTCTTGTTAAAGTTGTTTTAAAGGAGCAGAAACAATTGAACAGTTGGTGGCTCAGCTGTATGTCCAAATTAATTTCATGTGGTGTGTTAATAATTAGGTTCTATTCTTAAGGTCAGTGTAAAGTGCAAAGAGTTGCCAATTGAAGCAAGTCATCATTGGGTTGTAACACCCAAACACCTTCATCAGAAAGATTTCTAAATACCAGTTGTGGGTAACGTTGAGTCCAAGGATGCCAAAATGTCCTCTCACTTCAAGTTGAAAAGTGACAAAACAGTGATGGGTCACAAATCCAAATCTAAAACAGTAATATAATGAATATGGTAGAGGGGCATGTTGGTGTGTACTGTGTGTCTACAGATTGAGTAGGGCAGATCATCTATTAGTTGAAGGTGATGGGATCAAATCCCTTATGCTGGTTATACATGCCTTTGTATCAAAATTCATTTAGGCAAGACACTGAAGCCTAAATTGCACTTGGTACTGAAGTCACCACTTTGCATGGATGCTCATGGCGTTGGCATGTAGTAGTTTATGTACAAGCCACTTTATTTATTTATTTATTTTTTTTAAATAAAAAACCTGTATGAGCAAGATGCTGAACTCCAGATGACTCATGCAGCAGTGTGGGAATGAGATGATTTATTTTTATTCTTCACATGGTTTACAGGATCAAAGGCACAATCTGAACTCTATTAATTGCACTTCTGCAGGTCCTGTGCTTCACTGAGAAGCAGGATGGAGGCACAGAGTCGATGGAGCAGCAGATGGAGCAACAGGTTCAGTCCAACAGACAGCAGCCACGTTGCCCACCAATGGTAACAATGCTTAATGATTAACAAACAAAGCAGGGTTGCACTAACAGGCAGCTCAGGTGGTGTTCTGTGGTGCAGGGATCCTCAAGAGACTGGCTCAGGGGAGCATTTCATGCTTGTTTGCTGTTCATTACTTGCTTATCTCTAATTCTAAATTTGGAATATTTTTTATTCATGAAGATTAATTACACCGAAGATGAAAAAGAAAAGTAAACATGACTGGAGCAGTAGCTTCAGGCATGTTTACTTTCTATCCAGTGTGCTTGGACTTGAACATCATAATGTTGCATACCATCTTGTGTATATAAAAGACAATTGTATATATCTATGGAAAAGTGTTCACAATGTCCAGCTGCAGTCCAACAACAGGGGCATCACTTAATTTATTGTCTGAATACCTTGATTAGGTAGGTACTTTATTGTAGTGGCCAAGTGGTTACTGCGCTTGGTTTCAGTGTGGAAGGTTCCCAGTTCAAACCTCACCCCTGCCACATTTCTTCATGTAATGTGGAGTTGCTTCAGGAAGGGCATCCAATGTAAAACTTGTGCTAATTCAACACACAGATCCACCGTGAATCTGCTTTGGTGACCCCGAATGAAAACCAGGGAGCAGCCAAAGGGACTTGCTCTTTGTTGTTGAGGCGATGGTGTGTACTTTTCCATGACATGAATGCCCCCTGGTGGCGATTGTAAATTAATGTATACACATGAGTTCACACAATCACCACCAAGGAGGGCTTAAACTACAGTTGTATGCAAAAGTTTGGGCACCCCTGATAATTTACATGATTTCCCTTTATAAATCATTGGTTATCTGGATCAGAAATTTCAGTTATATATAGCAGATGAACACACTGATATTTGAGAAGTGAAATGAAGTTTCTAGTAGTTACAGAAAGTGTGCAATAATTATTTAAACAAAATTAGGCAGGTGTATAAATTTGGGCACAAAACACAAAATTTTTTTGGAAAGCTCATTGACCCTTGACGTCCTTACACAGGTGAATCCAGTCATGAGAAAGGGTATTTAAGGTGGCCATTTACAAATGTCTCTCCTCTTTGCATCTCTTCTAATGAGTGGCAACATGGGAGCCTCTAAACAACTCTCAAATGACCTGAAAACAAAGATTGTTCAACATCATGGTTTAGGGGAAAGCTATCTCAGAGATTTCAGCTGTCAGTTTCCACTGCGAGGAACATAGTGAGGAAATGGAAGACCACAGGCACAGTACTAGTTAAAGCCCATAGTGGCAGGCCAAGAAAAATCTCAGCTGAAGTGAATGGTGGTGAGAACAGTCATAGTCAACCCACAGACCTGCTCCAAAGACCTACAACATGATCTTGCTGCACATAGTGTCTCTGTGCATCGTTCAAGTATACACAGCACTTTGCACAAGGAGATGCTGGATGAGAGATTAATGATTGAGAGATTAATGCAGAGGAAGCCTTTTCTGTGTACACGCCCGAAACAGAGTCACTTGAGGTATGCTAAAGCACATTTGGACAAGCCAGCCCTCCATTCTTGTTACCTCCGCCAAGGAGGTTATGTTTTCAGTCGCGTTTGTTTGTCTGTCTCTGTTTGTCAGCAGGATAACTCAAAACGTTTTGAACGGATTTTGATGAAATTTTGTGGAGTGGTTGGAAATGACAAGGGGAACAAGTGATTAAATTTTAGTGGTGATCCAGATCACGATCCGGATCCAGGATTTTTTTAAAGGATTTTTCACCATTGCGGGATAAGGGGCATTTTGACATTCTAGTTTCTAACGCCACAAAAACAAGGCAGAAAGGCTTGAAAAAAATTAGGGTGTAACATAGTCAAATGTTCTATCAAACAACAAAGTTTGGTGATGATCGGATCCGGATTCCGGATCTGGTGATCCAGAATATGCAAAAATATAGGGAAAATAGAAAATGTGTCAGTGTGAGGTGACAAATGAAGCTAGAGATGCACAACTAACACCAAATTGTAGCTGAATCTGTACTGATTCAGTAAGGTGTCATCAGATTTGATGTAGCTTCAAATGTTATGGAGCTAGATCCAGAAGACAACTGTCATTACCGAAAAATCGTTTTTATACAATAACTTTTGAACTAATAAAGACATAAAAGTGATTCCAAGTTCTAGTGGTATGTTTTCATGGTCAAGGATGTCAAATATAAAGGAAAGAAAAGTGTATGTATCATAGTTTTGGTTGTAACACTGAATTGTTTAATAGATCACTGTGCCAAGGAGGGAATCTCTTTAGGGTCAGTGACCCTATGGCCTTGTTTAGAGAAGTGTTTCATAAATGTTAAAAAATTCATATATTTGCAGTTTAGTTGAATAATAAATTGAATTTTGTCTCTTATTTGTTTTAGTCTATAAGCACATTCAATATCAGTGCTCAGTAGCTTCTGGGAAAGGTGCAAGTTGCAATAAACTGTGATGCCAAGTGCTAAGGATACATGCTATCCAGTCACAGCAGATTAAACTTTTTTACTACTGAGCAAACATCATTGCTAGACTTTTTTTTAGGTTCAATGATTCCACGGCGTGTAGCTGTTATGGCGTCAGTGACCCCATGGCCTTGGCGGAGGTTTGCACTCTCTGAGTGCTTCTAGTTTTTCCTGTGTTTTTTGTTTTTTTTTAAGTGGTGTTTTCTAGCTCTTAATTGGCTGAGCACACCTGATTGAGTTAATTGCCTGGGAGTGGAACAGGGAGAGTTTAAAAAAAAAAATAAAAAATATGCAGGACAGGTGTCCTCCAGCAACAGGGTTGGTGATCCTTGTTTTATATGTATAATTTTGACCCTGTGTGGATCCAAATTAAATTCAAACTTGTCCACCCAATTCTTGTTTATTAAAGTCATTAATTATGTATGTACAATCATTCCACCCTGACAAAAACAAAAAACAGAAAAAAAAAACGTTCAAAGACATCATTAAATGCCCAAAAATTACCATGACATTAAAGCCCATGATGAGTGTATGGAAGCTTCCATCCAACTGTTTATGTGAGTAAAGACACAAACAGAAGGATACCACTTGCACATTTATAGATAAACATCACAGATTTCCCATCATCTTTTTCAGTTCATCATTGTGGCTTCATTTGACTAGTCTGCTTATTAGTGTAAAATGAGGTTTACTTGTAATTTAATCAGTTGCTCACATAAACACGATAATTACGACAGGTCTTTTTCTGTGCCAGTTGTGGTCCCGGTCTAGCAAAGAGCACATGAGGAATTACCATTCAGACAGGAAAGACAACTTCTTTGGCTCAGTAGATGTTTGTGATAAAGGTTCATAGTCTGGACAGCAGCGCTTTAGCACAGACATTTATCTTTGTGCACAAAAAAGTCTTTCTCTCCTTTTACCGGAATTCTTGTTGCTGTTGCATCGGTGAACTCGGAGTTCTGTGGTGCTGACTTAATAGCCTCTTCCAGAATTGTCGGTTTGAGCCATTTTAATGATCACTATGCAGAAGTCCTGTGTGTTCCTGCATATCTATGGTGGTAAGGTGGTGGTCTAGTGGTTAAGGCGTTGGGCTTGAGACCAGAAGATTGTCGTGGCTCGTCTTTAGTCTTCTCAGGATGTCGTCTTTTAGATAACACAAACTAATTGCAAGTGATATGCTAGAAAAGGACACAACACTTTAGAATAATTCAGCCTTAAGCAAGATAAAATGCACAGAGTTTTTAAGTTTATTTAAGCCTTCGACACAGAGCTTAGACAAACTGAGTCCTCTAGAGAGACTGAATAAGTGACAACTGCGCTCATCTATTTATTGGAGACCCACGGGCATCGCTCCTCCTTCGACTTTTTTATTTATTTCATTCCCAAGACATGGTTTTCTATTGGAAGCGTCCTCTAGTGAACCCTAAGCAGGTGTTAGGCCATTATTTCAATGTGACAAACGCTCCCATTAAAACGTGAAGGATTTACAACTGATTTTTTTAAAAGACCTTCAGCCACAGGTGCAGCTGGCCTGAGGCCCCCCCCGCACGTGGCCTCAGCCACAGGTGCAGCTGGCCTGAGGCCCCTGCACGTGGCCTGCGGGAAAGCACCTAAAAGGCCTTGGAAAGCCCCTGACAGACTGAATGACTAATAGAGCCCTTTTTTTGGGGTTGAACACCTGCTAGTTCAACCAGAGGACATACAGTTCGGATCAGGACACTTGATAGTTCATCATAGTTCAAATAAGGACCTAAAAATTCTTCTACAGTCCCTCCTCTGGGACTCGAAAGAGTCCCATTACTTCAACTATACTCTTGGGTTGTTTACTGACAAGACATCTTCATTTGTGCATTGCAATAATAAAAAAGAAAAACACATCACTCGACTTACTGATAACTCTGGTGCGGATATGAATATCAGTGATACTTCACACGGTAAATATATTGAAGTGCAGGTGAACCTACATACTAAGGCACAAGGTGAGCAATTAGCCGGATTATATCAACGCAAGGTGACATTCAAACATTGAGTTTTGGTGTAATTCAAGGCACTTAAAATGGCCACATAAAACAAGTTACAGCAACCTCTTAATCATGGCAAAGTAAAGGCATTACATTGACATTAGTGCAACCAATCATCTTCTGGCATCTATTGTCTCACTCAACCAGAGGCTCCAACCCATTATACTTGGTTCTACATATTATTTTGTTAAAGCGTCACACATTTATTACTTAAATGCATCAAATAACCCCTACGTTACCACTATTTAGTCAACCAATCAAGAAACTATTCTAAGGTTAGCGCAGCTATGTCTAGTTAAATGATAAACACAATAAATGGTTTCCCTTCATGTCCGTCCTTAAGTCATTTGCCTTAGTCAATCATATAATGGTTTTCATTATAGGCCATTTCTCAACATTCTCCACTTTGTTTTTCTTCTTTTTCAGCTTGTTTTCTAATGCCCTTTTTGGCCAGACGCCAAATTTAGGCGATGCATGTCTCTTGAGGCATGCTATAATTTAAGAAAAAGGGGTCCCTATGGTGCATCTTTACTACTAAATCTCCAAACACGCCGTGTAAGGGTCCCCTTTTTATAACTTTGCAATGTGATATCTATGTGTATGCATTTAGCTTTATCTGTGTTACGCAGATGATGGTAAGGACAGACATTTACCCAACCTTCGTTACTAACATATATCCTTCTTTGTTTTTATTTACACTCAGATATCTGAAACCAGTCCGCAATTCAAACTCAAGAACCAAGATCATAGTCCGTTTTCAGTGCCATTACGTCAGTCCGCGCTCCTCAGCATTTACTCAGCATCTGAAGTTTTGGGAGAAGTTGGGGAACATGGGGAGGTTGGCCTTTCAGGGGTAGTGGGGGAAGGATCAGGAATTCTGGCTTTCAGACAGTCGTGCAGTTCTCTGATGGATCTTTCCAGCTCCTTGTGCTGCTTGGCCAGGTTGTACAGGGCCCCCAGAGAATTCTTGCCCACATTCAGGGTGGTGGTGGCCAGTCCTAGCTGCTCCCTTTCCATATGCTCCATCATGCTGGCTAGCATGTCCATACTAGACTGAAGACCACACAGTTGAGTATGGAGGCCCTCCTGAGCACAAGAGATGTTGGCATTGTCACGGTGTATCCTTAACAGGTATGCAGCTGTCTGACTCAGTTGTGGCATGATTTCCTCAAATAGCTCATGGGGAATGTGATTTGTGAGGGGCAGGAGCTGCTCCAAGGTTTTTGGAACAGACTCTTGTGGAAGACGAAGCTCTCGAACCAAGATTGCCATGTCCAGTGGGGTGACCATGACCAGATTAAGGTTGTGCAGTCCAGGGGACAGGAAGTACAAGGGGGAAGGCATTTCGTGTGTGGGGGGAGTATTGTTGATATCGCACAGGCAAGTGGTTGGGACACTCTGGGCATTTAGTAGCCTGTACAAAGCTCCCCTCTGTCCTGGTGGGTGAGTTCGACTAAGGTCCACCCCTGCTGATCCTCCTCCAGAGGTACTGGGCTGATCAGAATATCTCTCCTGCCTTGGGGGTGGAAAGCTGGGGACAGGTCCTAGCAGTGAATTGGGTCTAGGATGCACTCGGGCGGTTGCTGCATATGGCCAACCTTGGCTGCCTCCCCTGGAGGGTATCGTTGCCACTGGCACATGTGACTGTCTCCATGGCATCTGCGGAAGGGGTGTGTTCCTGAGTCCAAAGGGTCCTTCAGGTGATGGTGGAGTCCTTGGGCCGACTCTTGCTGCAGGCAGATTCTGTGAAGCCGTCATCGCCAGATGCTGGAACGATGAAGATCCTTCTGTTGCCAACTGGTTTAGCTGCTGGATGGATGGCGGCTGTGGCGACCAATCATGTCTCGACCATCCCTCCTGTATATCCTCTTCTCCAAACAGTTCTGAGAGTCCAATCAGACTTGATAGAGGCAGATCAGGCATAGGTCCCTGATCAGGGGAGTCTGGTCTCTCAGCCATACTCCTGTGTCCTAGTAATATACATATACGTTCATTATTACAGCTCCATGTCATTCTTTCAGATATTGTCTATCCTATCCCTCATTTTTGTGGGTGCATGTGTGTGAATGTAAATGTGCGTGCATGTCTTCTTCCTCGTCTACAATATCACCAAGCATGGTCCATCCCAGTCCTCCCTATCTGGGGTGTACGCCACAATATTAGGGAGCTGGGGGCTGTTGGGGAGGATAATTGGTATTTCATCCATTTCCATATATTCTGGTTCTCTGTCTGTTTCGTTTGTGCTTTCTTCTAGGGCTCGGATGGCTAACAGTGGGAGCTGTCCTACTGTGGATGAAATCAATTTATTGACCAGAAATTTTATCAAGGGAATACCACAACATATTACCAGCAAGACCGCCACCCCTGTTAGTGCCAAGACTACACCTATCTGGTATAACCAGTCTTTCCATGATATCCACCCTCTCCTTAGAGCCCCAAACAGTGAAAACAGTGGGCCAATATTCATTCCATTCCCTACAATGTATCCAGAATCGTCAGTTTCATTTCTCCCTCCTATGGAGTTACTTAACAGTTCCTGTTGCATCTCTTCAAGTGTGATTAAGAGCTCTGTCAAATTTCCGTCTTCCCCTGTACGCATGGGAATAGCTGTGCAACATTCGGTGGCTTTGATCATAATACAAACTCCTTGTTCATCAGCCATCATCATCTCGATAGCTAATCTATTTTGCATTGTCATTAGCGAGGTGGCGTGCAGTTGTTCGGTTAAGGCTCCTACTGCTGCCAATGTCCAGTTCAGGTATCTTTGCTGATTATACCACAAGTAATTAATCCACTGCACCTCCTGGAACCTAGAACGGATTTTTGGAGTAACCCCGAACAGAGCCAATGCCCATCCCCATTTATCCGCGTCTTCATCTGCTTTAACTCTGCTACTGTCTATGGCTTCTAATTGTCGGGGTATCCCTTCTGGTATCCCGTTTCTTACTGTGATGTTGTAGTCTGTTTTAAACGTCATTATTCCTCTTTTCTTACAAAGTTTCTGTGGCATGGGTTGTATTGAATTTGGCATTTCAGTTACTGTTATAGCTCCTGTGAGCATCACAGGAGCACAAAGGCCTTTCCAATTAGGGGACAGCGATGACAGGAGCTTCCTTCTTTGTCCGCATATCCAAAAGATGTCAGCTAAGGGTGCCGTTCCCTTAGCTAAATTTGGAGTAGATACCCATGAAGCATGGGTGAGATTCAGTCCAATTACAGACCCCCCTGTGGCCGGTACTATTTGTTCACACTGTATGCCTGCTGCTGGCAGGGTGTGACAGACGGTAATGTTCCATGCTGTTTTGGCCGGTTTGTATTCTTGCTGCTTTTGCATACACTGTATGTGGTGTTTTGACTGGGTCGTCCCTACCTGCCAATCGCTTATGTATTGTGCTACTAAGCCTTTAGCTATACAGAATGGGTGTATCATCCCTTTCTCTATTTTAATCATAGGTGGAACGGTTCCTTCTGTACTTAGAGGCACTGGACAAAGTTTACTGTCGGCAGCATATTTTTCATCACCTACTGCCATTTTCATAACACATTGTGTATAGCATTCTGCTTGGTCTGAGTTATGTTGGGGGCTCCTATAACAGTTGTTGATATCAGGTAGGGGTTTAGCCTGAGGTATCACACCTTTCCGGTGACAGGCTATGCAAGGCTTTTCACTGATCTGCCTAGCCGAAAATTTCAACCATTGGTAAAGTAGATTTGTCTTCAACCCTTGTGTACGGGCTAGGTCTGTACTGGGATCCCATCTCCCTAAGTGACTGCTTGTTTCTAGGCTTCTAATTGTCCTCTTTTTCCTTGGTTTGGTTTTTACCCATTTTGTGGCTTCATGTACTGTAACAGTTACGTCTTGCTTGGTTTCCCTGCATCCTCCTTTATCACAAATTACCTCTATGTTGAGTGTTCCCTCCTCTTCACATTTGATGCTAATGGCTTCGCCTAATATGTAATCCCCCAGCTTTCCCTGTATTCCTATGTTCTTGTAGGCTTTTGATTTAATGTATACCAAATTATGTTTTTCCTGTGTTTAGAATGCCTTGTTTAGCTGCTATTGCGGCCATGGCCACGGCACAGTCCGTTGTATGTTTTGGATGTCTATTTTCTCCCATACTGACCACCAGTAGTATTGTCAATCCCTTGAATAATTCCTTAATCATTGCTCTGATGACTGTTGAGATGTGCTACTGAGTGAGCCGTCACTAGATGAGCTGTCACTAGGGATGTGTGGTGTATCTGTGCTTTGTCTGGGTTGTACTTCCTGTGGTTCTTCTGTCGGTAAATCTACTAAGTTGCTGTCCGAGTCTGATGTCTCCTGTGGCCTGTCTGTCTGTCGGTCTGTATTTCTGTCTGTCTGTTGGCCTGCGTCTCCAGTTGTTTCTGAGTCTGTCGCTGCTCTATCTGGCAGGGATCCACTACTCTCTGAAGCTGTGCGTCGTCTTTGTTCAATCAGTCTCTGTGAGCGCCTTGGCCGGTGTTCGCCTGGCTGCAGGGAGGCGTGGCCTTCCCTCGGTGCTTCTTCTGGCTGCAGGGAGGCGTGGCCGTCCCTCGGTGCTGCTGTAGGGTCTCTGGCTTCTCCTGCTTCCCCCCTTGGCCCGGCGGCTCTGCCAAGACGAGCTTGCCGAGGCCGCAGGGGCGCTGGGCCACCAACCCTACAGCAGTGGTTTAAATGAAACCAAGTGTCCTTACCGTCTACTTTGACTGCTGTACGTGAGGCAAGAATAACTTTAAAAGGACCTTCTCGGCGGGGCCTGTCCCACTTCTTTTTGAACACTTTGACGTAAACCAGATCACCAGGCTGGATGCTCTGATTTCCGAGTGGAATCTCTGCTTCTCTGTCTTCTGTAGCGCCTTTGACCTGCAAAAAGATAGTTTTGTGTATTTGGGTTAACTGTCTCAGATAATTATGCCATTCGTCTTGTAGCTGCTCCAGCGATGGTCCTTCGTAGGGTCCTCTCAGGTATGGAATAGGCATCAGCCGACCTGTAAGAGCTTCAAATGGTGTCAAATGGGTTAGTCGGTTAGTTTGTGAGCGCATTGACAATAAAGCAAGCGGCAACGCATCCAGCCAGGTTAGTTTGCCATTGCTGTCTGCTATGATTTTTGCTAGTTTGTTCTTTAAAATGCCATTAGCCCGTTCCACCGCCCCATTTGATTGAGGGTGATAAACACACCCAAACTTCTGTTTGATACCCAATTGTTTGAATGTTTCTTGTGTAACCTTGGCTACAAAAGCCCTACCGTTGTCAGATGAGATAGTATCTGGAATGCCAAATCTTGGAAAGACATCTCGGCACAAGAATTTGGCTACCGTTTTATGGTCTTGATTTGCAGAGGCTACTGCCTCAATCCATCGGCTGAATCTGCATATCACTACCAAAACATATCTCATTCGTTTAACTCGATTTTCAGCTCCCCTGTCTATGAAATCCATCATAAGATGTCTGAATGGCCCATCAGGGACCGGAATGTGGGCTAAAGGGGCTGTGAATGATTTCCGGACATTGTACTGTGCACATACCTCACACTCATTCAACAAACGGTCCACTGTTGCTGCCATATATGGTGACCACCAGACAGCTTTTAGTTTGTTCATAATTTGGACTCGCGAACAATGATCAGGTCAGTGGGCCCAAATGATTGCATGTCGTAATAAATTGGTGGGTAACACAAAATGTCCATGACTGCTGCGCCACAGCTTGTCCGTTGGCCCCTGACTGCGTGTCTCAGTAGCGCCTTGTTTAACCCACATTCGTTTTTCTTCTCCACTGGCCCTACTTTGAGCCACTATCAGTGCGTCAAGTGAAACCAGTGGGGCACAATCTTGGATGGTTAGCAGGGGAAACATATTTTCTCCTTGTGCTCCTTTGCGAGCTGCGTCATCTGCTAGGTTGTTACCTTGAGCTATGATGTTATTATTCTTTTGATGACCTGCACATTTAATGATGGCTACCTCAGACGGTAATTGGAGAGCTTGTAACAGTTGGGAAATCGCTTCTCCATGAGTGACAGGGGTGCCATCTGCTCTCAGGAATCCCCTTTGTTTCCAAATGTTTGCATGTACATGACATATGCCATAAGCGTAGGCTGAGTCTGTGTAGATATTAACACGTTGATCTTTAGCTATCTGGCAAGCCATAGTTAAGGCTTTGATTTCTGCCAGTTGGGCTGAACAAGGCTGATCAATTCCTTGGGACTCCAGTAATTCAAAGGTCTCGCCATCCGTGTTTAGTTTAACAATCCCCATACCCGCATGCAATCCCGCGGCATCCCGAAAGCATGAGCCATCCACGAACAGGGTTAGATCTGCATCTATGGCGTGATTATACAAATGTTCTCTGGCTCTCAAAAATTTCTCTGTCTCTGCCACACAGTTATGTGGAGTACCATCTAACGGTGTGGTCAATTTGGTGGCAGGATTCACCGTGTGACAACGTTGTATTGTTATTTCTGGAGCGGACAACACAACTTCATATCCAGTGCGTCTAGCTTGTGTTAAGACAAAACGTTGACTGGTTAGCAGGGCATGTAACTGATGCGACGTGTACAACGTTACTGCATGTCCCATGATTATGGATGATGCTTTTTGAAATGCAAAGGCAGCTGCTGCTAGACCCTGATAGCATGGTGGCAATCCTGTTTCAATGTTGTCAAGCTTTGTACTATAATAGGCCAATGGTTGTTTTCCTTCATTTGTTTCCTGCATTAGTACAGCACATGCATATCCAGCTTTTTCAGTAACATACAAATGGAAAGGTTTCCCATAATTTGGGTTACCTAACGCGGGAGCAGATTGCATGTCTGTTTTTAGGGCCTCAAAAGCTCCCGTTGCCTGATCTGTCCAGACGAGGAGAGCTGCATTGCTTGTTTGCCCCACTGCTCTAATCATGGCACGCAAAGGTGCAGTTTTTATAGCATAATCACAAATCCACGGCCGACTGTACCCTGCCATCCCAAGGAATGAAAGCATCTGTCCCACTGTTTGGGGTTTGGGAGCCTTGATTATAGCCTCCACTTGGCTTGGGGCTATATATCGCGTGGTCCCACACAACTGTCTTCCCAAGTATTCTACTTGTTGTTTGCAGAAGTGCAATTTGTCCTTACTTACTTTATGACCTCCATCTGCCAATGCATGCAATACAATTAATTAATCTTTTTCACACTGTTCTTGAGTCTCTGATGCAATAAGGAGATCATCCATATATTGCACCAATGTACTGGGTATGTCAAGGTGTTGTAAATCTTCAGCCAGGACTTTGTTAAAGATGGCTGGGGACAGGTTCAGTCCCTGAGGTAGCCGTGTATACGTTAGCTGTTGTCCCAGAAATGTGAATGCAAACAAATGTTGAGTCTGGGTGCACAGGCACACTGAAATAGGCTGAACACAGATCGATTACTGTGTACCATTTTGCTCCAGCAGGGATGCTTGATAGTATGCAGATCAGGTACTATAGGTGCATCCATTTCTATTATTGCATTGATAGGACGCAGATCATGTACCAGCCGATACTCTTTGGTATTGTTTTTAGGGATAGGGTAGATAGGAGTATTGCATGGGCTTGCAGTTTTTATTAAAACTCCAGCTGCCATTAGTCCCTTAATTACTGGTTTTATGCCTTCAATAGCCTGAGGTTTTAATGGATACTGCCTTTGGTGAGGCAGTTTTGCTCCCAGTTTTACTTTTATTTTTACTGGTAAGGCTGTTTTTACTAGTCCTACATCTGTTTTGCTTTTGGACCACACCACTGGTGGTATTTGCGCTAACAATTTCTCTTGTTGGGCCGATAACACCATCTGTCCCTCTGGTCTAGGATTGAGCTCCACTTTTTGAGCTATAGCCTCATCATTTACTTTTAAATTAATTCGTATAAACTGCTGGTCTTTTGACAGATGTACTTGTGGACTTTCCATGTTTTGCCATTCTTCAACTTCTGAGGCTGTCTTTACCATTGGACCTAGGTCATGGGATTTGTACTTTTCTGAGACTAAAAGGGTCACATGAGGCGTGGCATTCGGCACTTGATACCATTGTTGTTCAGCTAAAGTTAGCTTGACAGAAGCTGCGGCCCCTTGGGGGCCTAAATAAATTTCTGTGGTGGTTATGTGAAACAGCCGTTGATTCATCAATACATCCCAGCAGCATGCATAGTCAGTTTGTTCTTGTTTGGCATCGAACATCAGGGTGACATGTAAAGGTAAACTAGGTGTACATACTGCTTCATAGTGTTGTTCTGCCCAGGGCTTCCATTTTTCCCATTCCAGTTGGAGATTTGAATTTTCTGGTTGTAACTTCAGCCAGTATACCATGGGTTGCACAGGTCGGACCTTGTTTTCCATGTCCATAAGCACCATAATGTTGGTGAGTGCTTCATCAGGAAAGTGTATTTGCAGTCCTTGATGGGTACACACTATCTGGGTTTGTAGCTTACATAAAATGTCTCTTCCCAGCAAATTCACAGGTGTATTTTGTGAGTATAACAGGGGTGCTTCAATTGTTTTTCCTGCAATCGTTACAGGAAGTGGGCGTGTAAAAGGTATTATTTGAGTTTTCCCAGAGAAGCCGATGGTCTTAATTACAGACCCAGAGAGGGGGAGATGAGCGCCCATTTTCCCTATGCAAGAGTATGTTGCCCCTGTATCCACCATGAAAGGGAAATCTCTGTTTTGTATATTAACGGTGACAGTTGGCTCTTCCTTAGGTATCATCGAAATAGCCAATGCCACCGTTTCCCCCTCTGTCTTCTCTAGGGCCCCCCTATTGCCAATAGGCAGAGGGTCCAACCCAAGGCCGGGCCGGACAATTTCTCATTCGATGTCCAGGTTGTCCACAGCTCCAACCCTCATTAGAGGGTTGATCCCCTATTGGGGGTGTTGATCCCATAGGCGGTCCCGCTTGACTGTTCCTGGGAGCTGAGTTCTGGAATCTGCTTCCAAATGAAGGTTGGCGAGATCCTCTTCGCCACCCTCCTCTTTGACCTTGAAAGTTCCGTGACTCTCCTCTCCACCCATGACTGTAGGTGGGTCCATTTCCGGGTGTGCCAGTGATAGTGATAGTGATGCTCCACTGGTGCCGAGACTTCTCCTGCAGCAGTGCTCCCTGCTGCTTCTTGGGGGCTCTGTGTGGCTGTTACCACAGGTGCCTGTATGGTGGCAGCAGTGTTTGCCGTAGGGCCTAGGCTTGCCTGCTCAGAAGGAACAGGGGTCATCATTGGTGCCTGGGTCTTTGTTTTTTCTTTCTTGACTTTGGTTAGCTCTCCCAACTGCATCTGCACCAATTTTTTCGTCAGGGATTTTGCTGCATCTTCTTCTTTTTGTTTTTCTTTCTTGTAGATTTCAAGATGGTGACAAATATGCTCAGAGTATAAAGCATTTTCGATAGTCCCACGACTCCATCTAGGGCTTTCTGAACCTCATCTGGTAGAGCCTTTTTTACAGTTATTTTAAACAGGATTTCAGTTGCTGGAGAATGGTTCCATGCATTTCCTGTTTCCTCCGCCCATCTCTTCTGGAATCGGTGCAGGAACTTCTTTGGGCACTCTTCAGGTGTCCACTCCTCATCATCCAATTTAGAGGGATCCAAGACCTCAGGGTACTTTCTTCTCAGTCCTTCCCACATGGAGTTTCTATAGCGATTAAAGGGGACTTCATCATGTTGATTTGTGCCCATCATCTGTGTTAGTCCAACCTTTCCTGCTAATTCTTCAGTGTCATGTTTTCCCATTACATGCATTAGCAAGGCTTTTATGTCACCTAAAGACAAGGTTACCCCTGCAGTGCCTTCTTCTAAGGCAGTTATCCATCTCCCAGCTCCTTGGGTGATGTCTGGCAGCCTGTTGGCCAGCCCCACCATGTCTGTCCAGCTCCATGGGGTATACACATGATGACCATTTCTAACCACCAATGGGCATATGAGGTCTTCGTCCTCCTCTTCTTCTGTGGGGGCTCCATACTGTCTTCCAGATCGAGTGCAACTGACTGGTTCCAGGCAGTCCATCCAGTCGGTTATATTCTGTTCTAAAGCCGCTATGTCTTTGGCTACACATTGTTGTCTTTGCCTGAGTCGGGCCTCTTTTGCACTCTCAATGACGATCTCACCAGAAATTTTTCGGGTGGGTGGCTGTATAATGTGATTCCCTTGATTGGGCGTCGATTGTTGTAATATTCTTCTTTCCTCGGCGTCCCTATGTCTCTGTATTCTTTCCTTCGCTAGTCGAAGTTGCTCAGCTAGTTCTTAATTATCTCTTCTGGCCAGATCCAGTGTGTCACAGAAGCTCTTGTGCCACTCTTCGGAGCCTCTATAGCCTGTGAAGGTCCAGTCGGCTGACTTATGGTGGGAGGGGACGGTTTTCAGTGGACCTCGATGTGCAGGCGGAGCCTTCAGGTCTCTCTCTTTATCCTCGTCTGCCTCCGTGTCACTGTTATTTGTGGCCCCCCCCTGCTGGTCGTGGTGTGCGACCACTTACTTTCGGACTTGGAGACCTTGTATGATCCATTTGACAGACTGAGGACCTGTCTCCTTGTGGCTCTCGAGCTTTTAGTGTCGGTGTGAATTTGTCCTCCACATCCATGCCTTGGTCCTCTTCACGAGTTCCTAATACAAATTGTCCAGCTGTCTTCCCCATATCATGACGTTTATATGGGGGTGGCTCTGCTTCCCAGCTCGGTGCACTGGCTTTAGTCTCTTTGGATCTTTCCTCTGTCATTTTTTCTCTTTTCTGCTGTAGCCTCTGTGCTTCCTGCTTGAACAAGGCCAAAACTTCTTTTTCTTCAGTGCGTTTTTTGTTATTTACGTTCTTCTGCTGATCTTTAATTTCTTTTTTCTGTATTTCTACCGCAACTGCTTCACACATCACCGGATCAAATGATCCCTCCAAAGGCCATTGCCTGCCCCCATGTGACCTTTTGTGCCACTTTCTCATACATTGGTTGGCCTTAGTGCGTTTTCCTGGATATTTTCTTAGTACTAAGTCTAGCGGGGTACTTTCCCGACCTTGACCTTGAGAGTTACCCATGTAACCCTGACAAACGCTATGTGAGGTGTTTCTATGGTGTTCTGGTAGTCCCTCAGGGGCTGTCCTGATCCAGACCAATAACTTGCTGGCTGTAACACCTGTGTTGTATTTTAAACCCTTAAAAGGATTAAATTTCCAACTGTTATGCCCGTCTTCTTTTTCTTTAACTAAATACGAATATTTACCTGTTTCCCACCAAACCTTCCTTGGGACCACAGTCAGAGTCAACCTAGGAAACAGTTCTTCACCTGGATCGGTTGGCAGTGTTATTAAATGATTTAATGGTATGCTAATTTCTTTATTAGGATCAGCACAAAGCAGCTCCAACCACGGGGTTAAACCCTGATGCCACAGACGTCTTATCAGCAGCTCCCAATTAATTAGAGGGAATTGTTCTTTCTTTTGCTTCAGATTGATTACCTTAGTAATCTGCCATAATTTCTGATTGATCTCTTGTTCGTCCTGCCAATGTTCTGCTCCTACACTGTCAAAATAGGTCCTTTCCAGCCAAAATGTGTCCTGATTCCCTGGGTTTCGATGTTTCCGTCAGTCAAGTAATGTTCTGGGAGTATTATTTCATCATCACTTAAGTCTCCCATCAATGACTGTCCCAAGCATTGATCAGTCTGTCAGCTTTTTCACTATAATCTAAGCTTTAACTCTTTTGATTTATAACCAACTTTATTTATTTAATCCTCTTACAACCCTAACACTTCCTAATGTCTTTGCTCCTGACTTTCTATTTTCCTTCTAATTTTTTAACTTTCTGCTTCTCGTCTTTTTCTGCTATGTTTGTTTATTAGTTTTCTTTCTTTGAAATAATATCTACCTTCTCTGTATTTACATAGCAGTCTAGTCTCTTATCCTGTCTTTTTCTTCACTGTCTCTGTTTCACACTTTCCTCTCTGCCTGTCATGCACCTCCCAAGTCCTTCTAGTGGGTCTAAACACCTCCTCCTCGTACTCTTTCACATTAATCTTGTATGTCAGCCAGCCTGCAGGCCCTCACAGCTTTACACAGATTACTCTCCACTCTCCCACACACCAATCTTCAAAAGCTTTATACACAAAAATTATTAAAAACAACTTTCTATATATCTCTATCTAGACTTCTGCCACTTTTCACTCCGCGGCTTTAAACAACCTTTTTATTCACTTAACACCAATGTGTTCTGTTTAAGCATGTATCTCTTCTTCACGTTAGACAGCTTCTCCGGCGCTGTCAGCAACTTCATATATTATTTTTTTTTTTTTACAAGCCCTCTTTGAGCGTACAATATTTCATTTACTTCTACGCCTTACCGCGCCTCGCGTGCGTATCCTGTGCTTAATATATTATTTTTCACCAGCTCCTTTCTGAGCATACAATATTTCATTTACTTCTACGCCTTACCGCGCCTCGCGTGCGTATCCTGTGCTTACTATATTATTTTCACAAGCTCCTTTCTGAGCATACAATATTTCATTTATTTCTACGCCTTACCGCGCCTCGCGTGCATATCCTGTGCCTTTCTGCACTTTTTTCTACCTTTTTTTTTCCACTTACTGAGCTCCTCGTGAGCTTAATGTGCCTTTGCACTGAAAATATTCTTTTTCTTTTCTTATAAAAAACTCATTACTGTGTACTTAATTACTTATTCTTCTCCCACGCCCCACAAGCGTGTATTCGGTGCCTTACTGCACTATTTTCTGCTTCATTAATTCTCATGTATTCTGTACTAACTCTTCATTCATTTTATTTTTTTTATAGTTTTTCTCTTTTCTTAAAAAATGACGTCCTTTATTGAGCTCTTTTACTTACTGTCAGCTGTGCTACTTTGCACTTTTCTTTTTAAATCTCTTTATCACATACGGTATTTCTACTGCGCCCCCTCAGGCGCTTATCTTGTGCTTCCTCTGCACGTATTCTCTGTTAAACTCTTTTTCTCACTTATTTCACTTCAGTCTCTGTTAAACTCTTTAAATAACCTTGTATTACCTTGTATCTATTTGTCAGTATACTCCCCTAAATTAACCCCTACAGCGCATGCTATCAGCCGGCACGTTAGTAACGAATTTCAACACCAATTATTCCCCAAGCATCCAGGTTAATTCTCCACGCACTCTTTTCCGCACCAGAGTTCATGAACATTCCTGACCTTTCACTCACACAGACATTCTTTTTCCCGGGAACGCACACACCTTCTGAGCATTTTATCTACAAGGCCTGATAATTTTCAATCTTATCTTTTTTTAGTTTCTTATCAATTTTCTTAGTCCAGGTTCTTTTGGGTAAGAGGCAATTAAAAATATCACCTGTCAACTTGGGCGGAAATCCCGACTCACTCCTCCAGATTGTGCAGAAGTTATAAAAGGTTTCTGCTTACCTTTTAGTCGTGATCACTGTTATTTACGGTCTGGAGGGATGAGCTGGACTGCCCCAGGCTGCCGGAATGCCCCTGGACCCTCCTGAAGCTGGCTCGCCAAGTTCTGTCGTGGCTCGTCTTTAGTCTTCTCAGGATGTCGTCTTTTAGATAACACAAACTAATTGCAAGTGATATGCTAGAAAAGGACACACTTTAGAATAATTCAGCCTTAAGCAAGATAAAATGCACAGAGTTATTAAGTTTATTTAAGCCTTCGACACAGAGCTTAGACAAACTGAGTCCTCTAGAGAGACTGAATAAGTGACAACTGCGCTCATCTATTTATTGGAGACCCGCGGGCATTGCTCCTCCTTCGACTTTTTTATTTATTTCATTCCCAAGACATGGTTTTCTATTGGAAGCGTCCTCTAGTGAACCCTAAGCAGGTGTTAGGCCATTATTTCAATGTGACAAACGCTCCCATTAAAACGTGAAGGATTACAACTGATTTTTTTTAAAAGACCTTCAGCCACAGGTGCAGCTGGCCTGAGGCCCCCCCCGCACGTGGCCTCAGCCACAGGTGCAGCTGGCCTGAGGCCCCTGCACGTGGCCTGCGGGAAAGCACCTAAAAGGCCTTGGAAAGCCCCTGACAGACTGAATGACTAATAGAGCCCTTTTTTTTTGGGTTGAACACCTGCTAGTTCAACCAGAGGACATACAGTTCGGATCAGGACACTTGATAGTTCATCATAGTTCAAATAAGGACCTAAAAATTCTTCTACAAGATCCTCGGTTCAAATTCCAGCCTGACTGGAAAATCTTGGCAACCTTGAGCAAGGTCCTTTATCCCCTATTGCTCCCGGTGTGTCGTGAGCGCCTTGTATGGTAGCACCCTCACATCGGGGAGAATGTGAGGCATTATTTGTGAAGCGCTTTGAGCGTCCATTTATCCATATACTCTCAATTTACTCTCGGAGTACAGCTCTTCAAAACTTTGTAACAAAATTGCGTTGATGACTGAATTGCTAATTTTGTGATGCCATGAAAGAAAAAATAAATCAGTAATCTGTCTTTCAAAGTTGATCCATTATTTTGGGGTGCCAAATATTGTAAATACCAAATTTGAGCTTTATGGTTCCATTCAGACCTGATATATTGCTTTCTGAATATGCAAATACAGGTTCAAAATTGGTTTGCGCCATGTTACGGTACCATAATTTGCAATTTTTTTTTCACTATGAAGGCATTTGAGCTAGATAAAAAAATTTTTTGGCATAAAGTTGGTATATCAATATGCTCTCCACAAAAAAAAAAAAAAAAAAAATGAAGTGGTTTAGCACTTGCCCACATGGTCAAATCATAAAGAGACTGGAGGCCTATTTTTCACATTCTATGATCATGTTCAATTTTCGAGAGTCAGTAATTCAAAAACCCTTCAAGTTATGACCACAATGTTTTACACACATATAACTAGTACCCCAGGTAATGTATTTTCTACAATATGAAGATTACCTTCTTGAGTACAGTGCTTTGAGATTTTGTAATTTTTTGCAAGAATGGACAAACTGCCATTTTTGTGATGCTACAGAATGAAAAAATTAGCTCTGTATCCCATTTTTGAAATTTACTACTGTATCTGGGGTGCCCAAATAGGGTGTATTCCAAATTTGAGCTTTATAGCTGTAGATAATGCCTTTTTAAAATGGGGGGGAAAAAAGCCCAAAATGCATTTGAGAGTGTAAAATACGATTGTGGGTACCCTGATTAAAAAAAAATATGTAAAAAAAAAAAAAAAAAAAAAACTACTTGAAATTAAGCAGAAATATTTTGCCTATGTTCATCAGACATGTGGGTACTTGCAAAAAAAAAAAAACTGAGAATCCAAGTCAGTGACGCGGGAAGATTTTGGAAAATCTGATGATTTCACAAGGAATGACCCTGTGTGTGTATCTTTATATGTATCAATGCATATAGCATGTGTGCATGTATTATAGTATGTTAAGTACATCTTACTTATAGCATATGCGTTATGTATGATGTATGTACTGTATATGTCTGTCTGTAGGTATGTATGGAAGTGCATGTGTATGTATGTATGTATATATATATATAATATATACAGTGTTGCCACAGTTACTTTGAAAAAGTAATCCAATTACTGATTACTCCTTGAAAAAGTAACTGTTACTTTACTGATTACTCAATTGTAAAAGTAACTAAGTTAGATTACTAGTTACTTTTTTAGTTACTTTTCCCAGCTGCCGACAACAACCCTCTGCCACCTCAACATGACAATACCTGTTTTGCCAAAAGTTACTTTATAGTCACCCTTTCTTGACTTCAATGAAAATAAATACTTGTTTTATAAAAAGTAAAATAAAGACCTCTTTCTTGACCTCATATTTAACTGTTGACAGCACTGTAACAGTAAAACTTGCAATTTCGAACCTACATTGTTTCTAAATGTAACTATTAAATTCATTCTAGCATTTTTCTAACATTTAAATTCTCTCTAAATATTTTACTTGTCGAAATTAATATTATTTTAAGTAGTATTAGTAGTTGTAGTAAAAAAAAAAGGCTTCAAAACTGGACCTTTAATCTAGGGGTGTTGTGAGGGGGGCACATCCTTGCCCCACGCCCCCATTCCATCTGGATTCGCCCCTACTTTGGCGTTTGAACACAAAGAATGGATAACATTTATTTATGCAGAAAACGTGACCAGATTTACAGGTAAGAAAGTTTTATTGTGTTTTCACATCATGTGGTCCTCAGAAAGAGAGTTTAGGTGCATTTGAGTGGAAAATAGTGTTAGTTGTTGACGTGTCGCGGAGGATCAGCTGTTTTTAACGAGACGATACGGAGCAGCTCAGCTCTAAATAAAGGAGGAAAAAAAAGTATAAAAATGTCTTTGTAAAGCTCAGTGCAGGTGTGCTGAGCACCGCGCTTTAAGAGGTGACGACGAGTCGAGCAGCTGCAAAAAACCACGGATGAAAAGCTCACAGCTCACTGAAAGTGGGACGTTCAGTCGAACCCCGACCTCCTGCCCACGGACCAAGTTTAATGCTGCTATCGACCCACAATGAAAAATAATAGTAACGCACAGTGACATGAAGAAGTAACTTTAATCTGATTACTGATTTGGAAAGATTAACGCGTTAGATTACTCGTTACTAAAAAAAGTGGTCAGATTAGAGTAACGCGTTACTGGCATCACTGTATATATACATAAATACATACATACACGAGGTCTGTTATAAAAGTATCCGACCTTTTTATTTTTTTGCTTGCATGAGCCAACCTTCAACCTTCGTGCGCATGCGTGGATTTTTTCACGCCTGTGGATTGCGTCATTTGCTTGTAAGCAGCTTTTGTGTGAGGATGGGTGGAGTCTCTCATCGTTTTCATTCCAAAGTGAACGCTGTGGTGATGTGGGACCGTCGTGTGACTATCCGAGACATTGCGGAAGAGGTGGACATCAGCACTTTTTCGGCACATTCCACTGTGACAGAAGATTTGGCCATGAAAAGAGTTGCAGCGAAATTCATGCCGATGGCTTGGGCACGATGCTGATGGCGGAACAAAAGCGCCACCGTGTTGAAGCCTCACAGGACATGTTGTGACATGCCCACCTCTTCCACAATTTCTCGGATAGTCAGACGACTGAAAAGCCACCGAAAGCCATCTGAATCTTCCAAATGGTGGAAGATAGTCACACGACGGTCCCACATCACCACAGCGTTCACTTTGGAATGATCTGGTCATTTCAGCATGTTGATGGCTGACCGGAGCGCAGCGCGCTCTCCACCGTTATGCGGCTGTCTTTAAACCAGTTGCACCACTCTTTAATCTGTGTGATGCCCATAGCATCGTGTTTTGAAACAAGGTTCGGTCAGATCGGCACACAGAAATGATCACACAGACTGCATTTTGCTAGAACAAACAGGCGTATATTTATTCCCCACAAAAGCAGTTACATCAAACACAAGTGGTTGCAGCGCATAAAATATCTCTTTCTCTCTTACCGTGACGCCTTTAAGGTGGAGAGCCAACACCTTCGGCAGAGTGCGCTTGTCAACCGGCTGGGCGTTCGCACGTAACCCGCAGCAGACTCTATCGGAGCATGGCTCTGCCCCCTCTTTTCTAGTGTGTGCGCGAAGGGAGGGTGAGTGGCCATCTCAAACTCCCAGGCGCACATAATTCCTCTAATCAACAGGCATCTGAAAGTTATTTCCTCTTGCAAAAACATAATGACCCCAGCTCTTCACTCCCAGTCGTTAGTGGCTACAAAAACAAATTCGTGCAATCAGTGTAATAATAACAAGTACATCATTAGGGTTACTTTAAGACAGGGGCAAAACAACATAATCTTTTCTCCACACACATCGTCACCGAAAGCCGTCTGAATAATCCGAATGGTTTCCACCTGGCTGTCACCCAGTTTCTGGCAAAATTTGATGCAGTCACGCTGCTCCAGTCGTTCCGCCATTTCCTTGCAAAGAAAATCCGACGAGAGACTACACCCATTCTCACACAAAGCCTGCTTACCAGCAAATGACGCAATCGACAGGCGTGAAAAAATTCACGCATGCGCACGAAGGTTCAAGGTTGGCTCATGCAAGCACACGTGATTCAAATCCATCAGGTTTTTGAAAAAAAAAAAAAGGTTGGATACTTTTCTAACAGACCTCGTGTGTGCATATATGTAAGAGATGGAAGGAAGTTGATTATGTTATTTACTTAAGGACAAGGGGTGGGAGTAAATAAGTTTTGCTTCTTCTCACTCCTTTCAAATATTTATTTGATTATGTTTTCTTTATATTGTATATTATTATTATTATTATTATTGTTGTTTTTTATTTTGTGCCTTGATATTTGAAATAAACATTTATTGAATTGAACTGAAAGTGCAGAAACACAAACAGACAGACACATACATACTGAGCCACTAAAACAATACTTCACTTCCCCCCTGGGGGATGCGTAATAAATAAGTGTGTGTATATGTACTCTACAGCTTTCGGTGTTTGGTCCTGTGCCACTGTGTTTGCAGAGAAGGCGGAGCTCTCTGCGACATTGCTCACCACAATGGAAAAACTGCAGGAAATGCTTCACCTTTGACTTGACATGTTTGATAAATAATGATGCAAATAATTCTTTTGTGATTGAGTGACACCATAATATGTTTGTGTGGCCATGATGGAAAGTTAATTTGTCTTTGACTTTCTTTAACCGCATGAAATTACCCTCAGAGGTCACGAGCTCAGAGAATTGCTGTGGTGTTGTTGTTGTCCTCAGGAGAGAGAAGCGGTTTCTGAAGCCCATCGTGGTTTTTCCCAGCTGCTGCTTGAGCTCAACAAGCCCGACGTTCCATATTCCCTGAGTTTGGCCAACAGGCTGTACGGAGAGCAGTCCTACACGTTTCTTGAGGTGTGTGTGTGTGTGTGTCTCTCTGTCTGTCCGTGTTTGGCAAGTACGAGGTCTGCGAGAAAAGAAACCGACAGTTTTATTTTTTTTTAAAAACTATATGGATTTGAATCACGTGTGATTACATCAGCCAAGCTTGAACCCTTGTGCGCATGCATGAGACTTTTCACGCCTGTCGGTGACGTCATTCGCCTGTGAGCACGCCTTGTGGAAGGAGTGGTCCAGCCCCCTCGTCGGATTTTCATTGTCTGAGAAGTTGCTGAGAGACTGGCGCTGTGCTTGATCAAAATTTTTTCAAAAACTGTGAGGCACATCCGAGTGGACACCATTCGAGAAATTCAGCTGGTTTTCGGTGAAAATTGCAACGGCTGATGAGAGATTTTGGATTGTTTCTATCGCTGTAAGGACTTCCCACGGAGCGGGACGTCGCGCAGCGCTCCGAGGCAACGTCGTCATCCTGTTTCAAGCTGAAAACCTCCAAATTTAAGCCTCTGTTGACCCAGGACGTCGTGAGAGAACAGAGAACTTTCAGAAGAGGTCGGAATCAGCAGTTTATCCTGACATTCCACTGTTAAAGGAGATTTTTTTTAATGAAAGACGTGCGGACGGATTGGCGCGTTGGTTTGCAGCTGGCGCGGCGCGCCCGCCACAGGAAAAACACCTCCGTGTTGATAACCATTTGTAAAATCCAGGCGGCTTTTGGTGGCTTTCAGTTGAGTGAGTATCTGAGAAATTGTTTAACAGCAGGGCATGTTCCAACTTGTCCTTAAGGCTTCCAACGGAGGTGTTTTTCCTGTGGGGGGCGCGCCGCGCCAGCCAATCCGTCCGCACGTCTTTCATTAAAAAAATCTCCTTTAACAGTGGAATGTCCGGATAAACTGCTGATTCCGACCTCTTCTGAAAGTTCTCTGTTCTCTCACGACGTCCTGGGTCAACAGAGGCTTAAATTTGGAGGTTTCCAGCATGAAACAGGATGACGACGTCGCCTCGGAGCGCTGCGTGACGTCCCGCTCCGTGGAAAGTCCTTACAGGGAGAGGGATGGATGGAGCGTGAGATCGATAGATGGATCGGTGCAGCATCTCCAGTGATGCGGTCGCTGTATCGGACCGTCGTGGTGAAGAGAGAGCTGAGCAGGGGGCAAAGCTCTTGATTTACCGATCGATCTATGGTCATGAGATTTGGCTCATGGATAAGCGGAAGAAAATGGATGGATGGATAGTCATACGTATATAAACTAACAAGAAGTGATCCACAAATCTGGGAAATACATTGCATGTGTACAAATGGATCTATAAAGCTATAAATGACTATGGAGTAAGTTATGTGTATTTGCAAAAATATATAGTTTTTGTTTTGCATGGAAAGGATTATTTATTTATTAATTTTGGAAAGGAAGGTTATTTAGTGATGCACCAAACCCACTGGTGTTAATACGGTTCAGTGCTTTCATTCTTTCTTAAGTGTCCTGTTAATTTGAATAGATATTCTTGATGATAAAGATTGAAACAAAAAAAAAGACAGTTAGTAGCTCATATAACTGCTAATATAATTTTGTTTCCAAATTTGAAAAATTTTGCTGAGAATATTTTTATCGTTATTTAATAGTAAGAATTTGATTATTATTTTTTTATGCTTCAAATTGTGCCAGAGTTGTACCAGTAAACTTGACCAGACCTGGGTCGACAGAGGCTTAAATTTGGAGGTTTTCAGCTTGAAACAGGATGACGACGTCGCCTCGGAGCGCTGCGCGACGTCCCGCTCTGTGGAAAGTCCTTACAGCGATAGATACAATCCAAAATCTCTCATCAGCCATTAAAATTTTCACCGAAAACCAGCTGAATTTCTCGAATGGTGTCCACTCGGATGTGCCTCACAGTTTTTTAAAAAATTTTGATCAAGCACAGCACCAGTCTCTCAGCAACTTCTCAGACAATGAAAATCTGACGAGGGGGCTGGACCACTCCTTCCACAAGGCGTGCTCACAGGCGAATGACGTCATTGACAGGCGTGAAAAAACTCTCACATGCCCACGAGGGTTCAAGCTTGGCTGATGTAATCACACGTGATTCAAATCCATATGGTTTTTTAAAAAAATAATAAGGTCGGATACTTTTCTAACAGACCTCGTATGTGTGTGCATTTTCTCTGATCTGTTGTAATCTGTTAGATCAGCATTCAAGCAAATAAAGCTAGCTGTTAATGGCTTCAAAATCCCAAGGCTGAAAGAATTAACAGAACTCGGAGGGTTCACATCAGTAAATACATCGTTTATGTTTCTAGAATTTTTTGTCAGCTACCAAAAAGCACTACATAGCAGAGCTGGAGACTGTGGACTTCTTGTCCAGTGCAGAAGCAGCGAGGCTCAACATCAACAGCTGGGTGGAGAATCAAACACAAGGTGACACACACACACACACTCTCACACACACACCCCAGTATGATAACTGATCCGAGAGGACACGTCTGTGCATATACACACAAACAAAACGCAGTGAAAAGGTGTGCAGTCCATGCACCCGAAGCTGTAGTGATACACTGTGGTTAATAAACAGAGAAGGGAAAAGACACAATCGAAAACATAAACCTATTGTTTTAGTTTGTCAGCTTCATCATCTGTGATGATCTGACTCCAACATATAATATAGGTGTTACAGGCCAGGCCCTACACTTTCACCAATTTCAGATCAGACAATTTCAAAATCAGACAGAGAACCATATATGCACCTGGGGCAAGTCTGTACCAAGAAATCTGATTTGACATGTTCATGTAGTGGATAAGGTTGCATTGATTGTCATAGCAGTTACATTGCCAGACATCAGATTAGACTATGCAAGAAAGATCAGATCTATGACATATTTAAGCATAAATAAATAATACTGACTCTGGGCCAAACTACAAAACAGTAGCCCAAATGAAAACACAGTTTTAACATATGTCAAGATGTTGTGTGCCACTGAATGGAACTTTCAGAGAAATATCACAAGATAATTTGTTTCAAGTAGTCATACATAGATTTTGTGGTTCCCGAACCACGGAACCAAAGAATCTCATCTCTGCTGTTTGCGGATGATGTGGTCCTGTTGGCTTCATCAAACCAGTACCTTCAGCGTGCACTGGGGCGATTTGCAGCCGAGTGTGAAGCGTCCAGGATGAAGATCAGCACCTCCAAATCTGAGGCCATGGTTCTCAACCGGAAAAAGGTGCCTTGCCCTCTTCAGGTCTGTGGGGTGTCCTTGCCTCAGGTGGAGGAGTTTAAGTATCTCGGGGTCTTGTTCACGAGTGAGGGATGGATGGAGCGTGAGATCGATAGATGGATCGGTGCAGCATCTCCAGTGATGCGGTCGCTGTATCGGACCGTCGTGGTGAAGAGAGAGCTGAGCAGGGGGCAAAGCTCTTGATTTACCGATCGATCTATGGTCATGAGATTTGGCTCATGGATAAGCGGAAGAAAATGGATGGATGGATAGTCATACGTATATAAACTAACAAGAAGTGATCCACAAATCTGGGAAATACATTGCATGTGTACAAATGGATCTATAAAGCTATAAATGACTATGGAGTAAGTTATGTGTATTTGCAAAATATATATAGTTTTTGTTTTGCATGGAAAGGATTATTTATTTATTAATTTTGGAAAGGAAGGTTATTTAGTGATGCACCAAACCCACTGGTGTTAATACGGTTCAGTGCTTTCATTCTTTCTTAAGTGTCCTGTTAATTTGAATAGATACTCTTGATGATAAAGATTGAAACAAAACAAAAAAAAAGACAGTTAGTAGCTCATATAACTGCTAATATAATTTTGTTTCCAAATTTGAAAAATTTTGCTGAGAATATTTTTATCGTTATTTAATAGTAAGAATTTGATTATTATTTTTTTATGCTTCAAATTGTGCCAGAGTTGTACCAGTAAACTTGACCAGACCTTTGAATGTTGCTGTTATTGGCCATGAATAATCCACTTTGTAGTGACGCATGAATATTGTTTATCAGGGAAAATCAAGGATTTGCTGGTCCAGGGTGTGTTGGACAGTCTGACCAAGCTGGTGCTGGTTAATGCAATCTACTTCAAAGGCAAATGGGACAGTCAGTTCAAGGAGAATGAGACATGTGATGAGGATTTTAAATTGAACAAGGTAAGGCTGCATGAAGGCAACACTATAGACTCACTCGCAGATACCACCATCTTTGCTGTGCGTGATGCATTCAGGAAATGCAAGGGGGCAAACCACAGTGGCATCTCTTGACTCCTCACTGCATTCATGGTGGAATAACTGATTTTGTAAAGTGTTCCAAAATAATCACCTTTTCAAGACGTTTATCTCCTTTGTCAAAGGCTTTGCTTCTCCTCATTTCTTTCAGCATGGCTGGAGGGGACCACTGTGCCAGAAACAACTCGAGTTGTTACGTGCACCAACCCTGCATTACATGGCGCTACCTGGATCATATGTGGCCTGACGCGGATCATATGCGGCGATACGAGCTGGACGGGGCTCAAATGACATGTCGGTCGTGGCTCACTAGAGGCTGGTACCTGGCACATGTGAAATACAGAGAGGCACATAGAGGCGCCTTAGCAGCGGATATGTGACGACTTAAAATGTGGATCATTGTTTGAATAATCGCTGTTGAATAATATGCAGTTCTCATGAGCCAGTCCTCGTACGAGAGGAGGTATTCAACAATCTTGGGAGAATAGAGGCTCTGAGAGGCTCTTAGAGGCAGAATATTTAGCTAACGAGGCTTATCTCTGAGCATGGCACTAATTTCAACCAGTTCAAAATTTAGCAACAGCAGCATGGGGCAGTTTGTGTATGAGATACTACGAGGACAAACGGGGGTTTTAGAGGTATGTGTGTGGTGAGGACGATAACTGAGCACCTGGCCCGGAGAGACTCTTTTGGACAAGCATAGCCCTCTTGCACACTACAGTTCCACCTGCTTTGTGCGCTGGACGCTGTATATAAAATAATGATTTTGTCGTGCATTAATCATTATCTGTCAGAGCTTGGATGTAGAAAACACCTCTAATCGCTTCTGGAATCACAGAGGACCTTTGGAGCTTTTTTCTTCTCTCTCTTGTGCACTGAGGTGGAGAACGTATTTGAAACAGCTTAAAAGGTAATTATTTGTAATGTTATTGTAATAGCTTGGTAAAACAGTTGCATGTTAATTCATTCTATATAATCAGATATAAAAGTATGTTTATGATAGATCTTGTTATAATGGATCAGATGACCTCCGCTGTGTGTGCGCACTGACGCAATGACTCGCCCTCAAAATGATCATTTAGGCAGAACGCCAGCTCACAAAAGAGCGATTTTGCACTCATTAACGGACAAACACAAAGTTAAAAGTTGGATCATGGTGTCAAAATGACTGTATAAGCCGCGGAAGAAATAAAGCCAGTGAGAAGAAGTGCAGAGGCAACTGTCCAGGAACTTGCTGTTCAGTCCTATCTGGTCTTGTGCATTGAATGACTCTGGAACACAGGTGAACAGCAGCCTGGTACATGGCGCACATTGGCCGGACTGTGCAGGAGTGTTTTTTGTTTTTTTTTTTGGACTGTGTTTAAAAAATGTGACATCATCTTGAATGGATGCTGTGAATTGAAAACCCACACTTTAAAGGGACCGAGTGTGGGAGGTCTGGAGGTTTGGACCAAACCCATACCTAAACATGCACCAACCCTGCGTTACATGGTGCTACATGGATCATATGTGGCCTGACGTGGATCATATGCGGCGATACGAGCTGGACGGGGCTCAAATGACGTCGGTCGTGGCTCACTAGAGGCTGATACCTGGCACATGTGAGATACAGAGAGGCATAAAAGGCACCTTAGTAGCGGATATGTGACGACTTAAAATGTGGATCATTGTTTGAATAATCGCTGACACACCCATGCATAGCTCATTATTCATGGTTTATTATTCGGTGGGACTGAGGCTTTATTTCTGGCACAGTGACCACGTCCACACATGCTGAACGAAAGAAGGAGAAGCAAAGCCTTTGACAAAGGAGATAAACATCTTGAAAAGGCGATTATTTTGGGCTACTTTAAGAAATCTTTCAGTTATTCCACTGTGAACATAGTGAAGAGCCACTGCCACTGTTTGCCCCCTTGCCTTTCGAGAATGCATCAAGCGCAGCAAAGACTGTAGTATCTGCAGCGACCAAGTCTGAAAACACAAACAAATACACTAAAATGTCATTTGCTGTCACTGAATGTGGGTTTTGGAAATATTTTGCACCCCCAAGCAATGAACAAGAAAAGGGTAAAGACTGATTTGGTCCCTTTATTTGTTTGAGTTTTTGAAAAGATTTATCTGTCTCTCTTGTGTGACTCAGGGTGCATGCACACACACTTTTTTTTCTTCAAAGTTTTACTCCAGTCAGCCTGGTAAAGCATGTCCACACAAAAGGAGGCCAGGCCTCATACGGCCCACAGGGTACCAGTTATAGTGACCCTGCTTCAGGCGGAGCACAGTGAATGGCTTAAAGTTGCTGCTGTCTGACAAACAACACACAATCCCAATATTTTCATCTTTTTCTTTTAAGTAACACTTGGATTTTGGAGCACAAACGTCTGTGTGAGGAAAGTTTATTGAGGAGGCGCTTCAACAAATCATGCAAAGGAAGTTCTAACAAAACAAATGCATCATGCAAACAGAGAGCATTTCAGCATATGACTATATAGCAAAAATATATTTGGAGGTGTTATGTCCAAATATATGTCAACTAGCATGTTGCTCATGGGGATCCACTGGCTCTAGATTGGGTAGTGTTTATAAAATAGGTAGCTGACATTTTTTCAAGGGTGGTAATAAATTAAGCAGAGCTTGTATAATGAATTGGAATTGCGTCTGCGTCCATAATGTTTATAAAACGCTAGACCTCAACAATTCTTAGAATGCAGAAAGGCTTGCATTTATATCGCACTTTTCCATCTGCATCATAAGCTCAATGCGCTTTACAATTATGCCTCACATTCACCCATTCGCGCGCACACACACACACACCGATGTCAGGGTGCTACCATGCAAGGCGCTCACAACACACTGAGAGCAACTAGGAGATTAAGGACCTTGCCCAAGGGCCCTTAGTGATTTTTCTGTTGGCTGGGTTTTGATCCTCTGGTCTGAAGCCCAACGCTTAACCACAAGACGTTCACCTCCCCATCAAATGCAGCACAGTTTTCAGACATGGAACCAGCAACATGAAACTTAACTCACTCATGGTAATGGCAATATGAGACAACAGAACTACAAAAACACAACAAATCAATAACACTAACAACACTGTTAAACTAACATGAACCACAATAACAACATTTCAATCAATCAATCAATTTTTTTATATAGCGCCAAATCACAACAAACAGTTGCCCCAAGGTGCTTATATTGTAAGGCAAGGCCATACAATAATTATGTAAAACCCCAACGGTCAAAACGACCCCCTGTGAGCAAGCACTTGGCTACAGTGGGAAGGAAAAACTCCCTTTTAACAGGAAGAAACCTCCAGCAGAACCAGGCTCAGGGAGGGGCAGTCTTCTGCTGGGACTGGTTGGGGCTGAGGGAGAGAACCAGGAAAAAGACATGCTGTGGAGGGGAGCAGAGATCGATCACTAATGATTAAATGCAGAGTGGCGCATACAGAGCAAAAAGAGAAAGAAACAGTGCATCATGGGAACCCCCCAGCAGTCTACGTCTATAGCAGCATAACTAAGGGATGGTTCAGGGTCACCTGATCCAGCCCTAACTATAAGCTTTAGCAAAAGGAAAGTTTTAAGCCTAATCTTAAAAGTAGAGAGGGTGTCTGTCTCCCTGATCTGAATTGGGAGCTGGTTCCACAGGAGAGGAGCCTGAAAGCTGAAGGCTCTGCCTCCCATTCTACTCTTACAAACCCTAGGAACTACACGTAAGCCTGCAGTCTGAGAGCGAAGCGCTCTATTGGGGTGATATGGTACTACGAGGTCCCTAAGATAAGATGGGACCTGATTATTCAAAACCTTATAAGTAAGAAGAAGAATTTTAAATTCTATACTAGAATTAACAGGAAGCCAATGAAGAGAGGCCAATATGGGTGAGATATGCTCTCTCCTTCTAGTCCCCGTCAGTACTCTAGCTGCAGCATTTTGAATTAACTGAAGGCTTTTTAGGGAACTTTTAGGACAACCTGATAATAATGAATTACAATAGTCCAGCCTAGAGGAAATAAATGCATGAATTAGTTTTTCAGCATCACTCTGAGACGAGACCTTTCTAATTTTAGAGATATTGTGCAAATGCAAAAAAGCAGTCCTACATATTTGTTTAATATGCGCTTTGAATGACATATCCTGATCAAAAATGACTCCAAGATTTCTCACAGTATTACTAGAGGTCAGGGTAATGCCATCCAGAGTAAGGATCTGGTTAGACACCCATGTTTCTAAGATTTGTGGGGCCAAGTACAGTAACTTCAGTTTTATCTGAGTGTTAAAAGCAGAAATTAGGGTCATCCATGTCTTTATGTCCTGTAAGACAATCCTGCAGTTTAGCTAATTGGTGTGTGTCCTCTGGCTTCATGGATAGATAAAGCTGGGTATCATCTGCGTAACAATGAAAATTAAGCAATACCGTCTAATAATACTGCCTAAGGGAAGCATGTATAAAGTGAATAAAATTGGTCCTAGCACAGAACCTTGTGGAACTCCATAATTAACTTTAGTCTGTGAAGAAGATTCCCCATTTACATGAACAAATTATAATCTATTAGACAAATATGATTCAAACCACCGCAGCGCAGTGCCTTTAATACCTATGGCATGCTCTAATCTCTGTAATAAAATTTTATGGTCAACAGTATCAAAAGCAGCACTGAGGTCTAACAGAACAAGCACAGAGATGAGTCCACTGTCCGAGGCCATAAGATCATTTGTAACCTTCACTAATGCTGTTTCTGTACTATGATGAATTCTAAAACCTGACTGAAACTCTTCAAATAGACCATTCCTCTGCAGATGATCAGTTAGCTGTTTTACAACTACCCTTTCAAGAATTTTTTGAGAGAAAAGGAAGGTTGGAGATTGGCCTATAATTAGCTAAGATAGCTGGGTCAAGTGATGGCTTTTTAAGTAATGGTTTAATTACTGCCACCTTAAAAGCCTGTGGTACATAGCCAACTAACAAAGATAATTGATTTAAAACCTGAAAACACACACACACACACGGAGGCCATGTGGCTATAATAATATAGATAGAGGTGTGACATTGTTACCTCTGACACTTTCTGTTGAAGACTGCTGCTGCCCTGCTGCCAATGCAATCGGCAGCAGGGGTTTGAGTGTCTGCAGAGAGAAACGACACAGTTCTCCCCAGAGCAGAAGACACAATGCCTTCCTGAGTATATTTTCAACTGGAAGTGCTTATTGCACCATGCACACACAAAAAATGAGGAGTGCTCTAACAACACAAACTATTCAGGCAAACAGTTTTTGAAATGTACACTCCAGCCTTTAATTGAAGGTCAAACTGGCAACAGGTTGCTACAATCACACAATCAAATGCAGTTAATTGTGGAGTCCAAACACAATCACAGCTTGACTTGTGGCTGCAGACATAGTTGTGGAACTGCTGCTTGGTTTTATAAGGTTGGGGGAACAGAGACAGGATGGACTGCATTTGGGTAGGGTGCAGGACCCTCCAAAATCAGCTTGACTGAAACACAGAATACAACCTCAATTCCAGTGAAGTTGGGACGCTGTGTGAAATGTAAATAAAACAGAATACAATGATTTGCAAATTTACAACAAAGACAAGATATTTAATGTTCAAACTAATAAACATTTTTGTTTTTGTGCAAATATTTGCTCAAAACACATGCTGCTGTCCAAGCAATGTCTTTTTCAGGGACGTCCTTATTTCAGCAAGACAATGCCAAGCCACATTCTGCACGTTATAACAGCATGGCTTCGTAGTAAAAGAGTGCGGGTACTAGACTGGCCTGCCTGCAGTCCAGACCTGTCTCCCATTGAAAATATGTGGCTCATTATGAAGTGCAAAATACGACAATGGAGACCCCAGACTGTTGAACAACTGAAGTCGTACATCAAGCAAGAATGGGAAATAATTCCACCTACAAAGCTTCAGCAATTAGTGTCCTCAGTTTCCAAACGCTTATTGAGTGTTGTTAGAAGGAAAGGTGATGTAACATAGTGGTAAACATACCACTGTCCCAGCTTTTTTGAAATGTGTTGCAGGCATTCATTTCAAAATGAGCAAATATTTGCACAAAAACAATAAAGTTTATCAGTTTGAACGCTAAATATCTTGTCTTTGTGGTGTATTCAGTTGAATACAGGTTGAAGAGGATTTGCAAATCATTGTATTCTGTTTTTATTTATATTTTACACAAAATCCCAACTTCATTGGAATTGGGGTTGTACGTTTGTGTCAAACAAATGGCTACGTACCGTATTTTCCGGACTATAAGTCGCATCGGAGTATAAGTTGCACCAGCCACTATATCCAATATAAAGAAAAATAAACCATAAATAAGTTGCACTGGACTTTAAGTCACATGGACATACAGTGTTGACAACCCTCTCCTGGCCGCACGT
Source organism: Thalassophryne amazonica (assembly GCF_902500255.1). Classification (NCBI taxonomy): domain Eukaryota; kingdom Metazoa; phylum Chordata; class Actinopteri; order Batrachoidiformes; family Batrachoididae; genus Thalassophryne; species Thalassophryne amazonica. The sequence goes on from NC_047103.1 coordinate 73,791,240, forward strand.
TGTTTGAGCACCCATGTGCGGACTCGTTCCTCTAGCTGTGGCCATCTAGCTTTTAGCCCGCGATTAGCTTTTTTGTTTTTTTCATGGTGGTTAGAGTAACCTCCGCTTTCCTCCAGTCCCTCACAAGTTTCTCACTCACTCCAAACTCTCTCTCTGCTGCTTGATTACTGTTTTCGGATGCATATTTCACCAGTTGCAACTTGTAATCTGCAGAGTATGATTTTCTTTTTGGTGGCATTTTTTCGGGCCTTCTCCGTTGTCTTATCAGTAATGTTGAAATTTTTATTTTTCTATGGTAGTCAGAAGTCGCAGGAACAGTCACACAAGTCTTGAACGCCCTCTCGTGAGCTGCATTTTCCGTACGGATATGTTTGTATTTTGCGGACCACATTGCGAGCCGAACCATAACCCGCACCATCGCTGAACGGTTCTTTTCTGACACATTACCCACTGTGGACCATAGTACACACCAGGTGTCAGCTGCCGATGTTCGTGCAGCACCTACCTGCGCAGCTCATGACCTCCCTGTGGTGTCGACGCCAGCTCCTTCCCAGTGCTCCCACGCAGCTCTCAGCGTCAACTTAAACACTCCGCTCACACTGATATCCAAGGGTTGAAGCTGTTTTGTTAGCCCTCCCGGGAATAACAGCAAGCACCGTGTTCATCTGCTTCACATGCTGTTTCACAATCATTGCCTGTGTCAGGTAGGTCTGGATGAGGTGAGAATACGCGTCCAATGTTCTGTTCTCTGATTGGTTATCATGACCAGCGTGACCTATAGGGTGGCCGCCATACTACAGTGCCATGATGCATTGCATTTCCGTTTCCGGTGACCATTTTTAAAACATAGAGCGACTCTGTCACGTAAATTGTTTTATTACGGTAATTAATTGAGAATCTACCGGTATATTTTTCATTTATAAGTTGCTCTGGAGTATAGGTCGCACCCCGGCCAAAACATGTAAAAAAAAAGTGCGACTTATAGTCCGAAACATACAGTACTTGGGGACACTTAAATGAAGCGTATCACTTGCATTTGAGGAAATGTCAGCTGTGACATTTTAGTCCTTTGGTCAAGGTAGTCCTCTACAGTATGTTATAAATAAAAATTTGACTTTCTTAAGGTGTTTCCTGACAAAATTTTTCATCTTGATGGAAAAATGTTTTGTGCATAATTTTATTTCAATATGGCTATATATATATATATTTTTTTTTTACCACTGCTGCACATGGGGTGGAAATTGCAGTGGTTGAACATATTGGTGCAAACCAGCAATAGTAATGTACCTGTTCACAAATGAAATACAATGGAAACTACAATCCTTAAAGTATTACTTGTCCACCTGTTTGATGAATACTAAACAGTCATGGGCAGTTGCATTTGGTAACGATTTTCTTTGCCTCCTGGAACTGATGTTGATGCCACTCAGCAACTTGCAGCAGGTATTGGTGCCGCTGTTCATCCTTCATTACGGTCTGATTATAATCTTGGATAAGTGCAACTCGTCGCTCAGCAAAATCATTGACAGCAGCAGCATTATCCAGAACCTGCTGTCACGACTGGAATGACGGGTCTTCCTCCCACTCTGAGGGGTCCTTGATGAAGAAGTCCATGTTGATGTTCAATGCCTCAAAAATGCGACTTGAGGCAGATGTAACAAAATCTGCCACTAATCAACTGATGTATCCAGTCCATAACTCAAAATGTCACTTGCATGTCACAAAAAACAGGGGCCGTGCAGCAGTGGGTAATATTTTTCAAATCTCATGAAATTTCACCCAATTTATTTTTACCCCTAAAGGAACAAAAAGAAAATGAAGAAACACCTTGAAAAAGTCCGCACACGTATCTGGACTTAATTCAACATGCAGGTCTTTCAGTGTCGAGGACCCCAACAATGGAGAAAACAGACCAAGTGGGTACCCATGTGTCACCTAGCTGCAACAGATAGAGTAGTGTTTCCAAATCCTGATCCTTGGGACCCAATGCACTGCACATTTTGTATTTTCTATCAGTTAATCAGGTATGTTTAGCTAATAAACAGCTGACTGAGCTGGAAGAAACTGATCTCGATGGTTTAAATTTGAGAAGTGGGCATGGACTAGTCTGTCTGGGTGGCTGACATCCAGGACCCAATGTCATTCTGCAGTGTGGTGGAAGTGGTGATGTGCAACACTTTGTGTTTGGCACCACGTCATTCCAGTGACTCGACAAACCTGTGCAAATTCAAGTTAAGACAAAATAGTTAGTCTTTGTATTTGTTGTTGTGCCTCTATGAAGTGTGTACTGTTTGTGGTGAACACAGGTTATTACAGTTGTATTTGAATGAACTCTTTCATGGAAGTGGACAAAGCTTTTTCATTCAGTGTGGTTTTCATAAGGGAATGTGTGACATGCACAGGTGTAAGTGGATGGATACATGCAGGAGAAACCACTGATTTACAGTTAAAGAAATGTTGAGACTTGACACAGAGGAGTAACTTGTAAAGTGAGATTTGCCTCTGAGGTTCTTTTTTCTTTTTTAGAAAGACACTAAGCGGGTGAAGATGATGCACCAGAAAGCGAAGTTCCCTCTCACCTACATCCCTGAAATCAACTGCCAGGTAATGAATCATTCAATTGGTAAACTGTGAAACTACAGTCACATAATTTTACTCAAATAGCACGCGTATCGATAACCAAGTAAGGATTTTATTCATTGCACAAAATGTCAACCGGTTGTGGGGGTGCCCTGTTAGTCCCTGTCTGTGTGTTATGTCCTGTTAGTCTGTCATGTGTTAAGGTCATGTCTGTCTCCTGTGTGGCGTGGGTCTTGTCTGTGTATGGATTGTCCTCCTCATCTGTCAGTCATGTGCGAGTGTGTGTGAGCACACCTGTCTGTGTTTGTGTTTTGGTGTGTGGATTTGTGAGTGTGTCTTACCTCTCACTGTCATCTGTGTGTGTGTGTATGAGCGTGTTGTGGAATGGCTCCCCACTGTGTGTCCCAGCTCCTGTGTGTGTGTGTGTGTGTGTGTGTGTGTGTGTGTGTTGCGATCTTTCTGGTGTCTGTTTCTTTCATGTGGATGTGTGGAAATGTCATCTGTGGGGTTTGCTCCCTTGCATGTGTGTCATGTCGTCCGTACATGTGTCTGTCTTTATGTTGTTCCTCCCACTGTCTGGTCTGTTGTATTTTATGCCATTCTGTTCAGGATTTTGTAAGCTTGTCTCATGCCCCACCTTCGTTTTCTCTGTGTGCAATCTGGGATGTTAGATGTCGGGTTTTGGCACTGTTTTGTCTTTGTGTGGTTGCTACATTGTGTTGTCTGTTTCGTGTTGTTTTTTTGTTTTGTTTTTTACAGTTTCTTGCACTTTGTCTTGGTTTGATATTTCATGATTTGGTTTTATTTTCCACTCACCTCGAGTTGTCTGTTTTATTTTGTATCCCTTCATTTTCTCCTCGTATTCCGGCTTTTCCGTTCACTCGTTTGTTACACCCGTTGTTAATTAGGTGAGTTGTATTTTATCGCGCAGTCACACGGCACTTAAGGGCAACGAAGCCTTAACGAAACAATAAATCTGGACTTTCGTTGACATCATTTAACCTTCGCGCAGCTTCATTCCTGCAGCTGGTGCTTTGTCAGGATTTTTAAACTTGAAAAATTTGAACGAAGGGCAACGAAAACCTCAATTCGTCCGTGTTTCGTTTTGCTGTCGTTCTTGACGTTTTTTTAATCGTTTGTTTAGGTTTTGTAACGTTATTGTTTAGTTTGACTTCATTCGAAGTCGTTCGAATGTTTTCACACAGTGCTGAAAACGTTTCATGAGCGCTGCTACTGCAGCTGCATTCATGTACCGTCAGAAATTACTGGGCAAACTCAGCCTGCTTGCTTCGACTTTTTTATCTGGGTGGTGGGTCAGCTTCAGTGGGCTCAGGCACCTTATATAGGGAAGAATTAATCTTTTTTTATGGATACAATTAAGTATTTCGCCACAAGCAACTGCTGAATTTGAAACAACAAAATAGTTGTCTAATTTCAGCCGGTACTTGAATGCAGCATTAGCAGCAGCAGCTCCTGCGTGTGCTTATTATTTTTGATTAAATATAATATCAGTGTAGGAATGACAGTCCAGCCCTTATGTACATGTGGCAACAGGTAGATAATTCAAAAGATTATATAAAGAGCTGTTCTGGAAGGCAGAATTCACGTTGTGGATCAGCTGCAGCTGGTTGAAATAACCGCACGTGAGTCAATGCACGTTCACATGCACTGATCAATTTACTGCTCTGATATATTCAATCATCTTTACACTTGGATTTATTCCCCCTTTTGACAGTTTTCTGTTATAAATCAATATATATGGCATGGCTTAGTAACCTTATACAGTGATACTGCAGTGACCACGGCACACCAGAGGTTTTTTTTTTTTTTTTTTAATTGGAGCAAGATGGTGCGCAGCATGTCGTCAGACAGTGAGGATTCTCTTGATGAGGAGATGATTCCTCTTTTGTTCTGGACAAGGAGCCAGAGCAGGTGGTCCCACCGACGTGCACACAGATCTCCCCAGCTTCTGTTTGCAGTTTCTCCAGGACTCAGGCACTATGAGCTCCATCCCATCGCTGAGTCCTGGAACTCAGAGATGCAGACACACACTTCTCCAGCTGGGGCTCTTGGTGCATTTCATTTAAAGCGTCAAGATCATTAGCTTAGGTTTTGTTAATTTCCTCTTTCGTCCCTTTTGCACTCTTGCTTCGCAGGCTATTCAGTGATAAAGCTCTTTCGTCCACATTTTCTCAATTAATTGTGATTTTTTACTTTTTTCACTTTGTTCAGGAATTGTCCTGTGCCGTGTGACTGGGCCATAAGACTCTCCCTCCTCACTGTTGTTTGCCGGTCGAGTACGTTCAGTCCCGTTTCTGTCACGTGTTCTGTCCGACTTCACCTGGTTATTCCTGTTCGCAAGTGTTTCTCCCTGCTGTATTTTTTTTGACAGCTGTTTTGTTGTTATCTCATTGTTTGTTCTTTCACCAAGTGTTTTGGTGGCATGTTTGGAATTTTGTCACGTGGGATTATCTGGGGTCACCTTTGCCATTCACTGTCATTTTGGTTTATTAAAACACCTTGGTTTTTACCCTCACCTTCACGTTCTGGCTGCTTGCATTTGGGATCCCATCGTGATTCAGTGTAGCATTAAACCGTAACAACCATTTCATTTAATTCACAATAAATGATCACTGTTACTGTATGTGTTGACAGATCCTAGAGATGCCTTACAAAGGGAAGGACCTCAGTATGCTCATCTTTTTGCCCAATGAAATTGAAGATGATACATCAGGTCTGGAGAAGGTAGGGCACCTACTTACTGTACTGTATATACTATAAGCAGTATATCAATGACAATTTGAAATACAGGAAAGTAATGTGCTTTGGCTCTAAAGAACTGTTTTCATGTTGAATAAATTATTTTTACCTTTCAGTATTAAATTATTTTAGTGTGGCCCCTTTAAGAGACCACTCGGTGTGCATCACTATGCTGCCAAATAAAAAATGTGCTCTTTTCAAGTAGCATTGAACATCCTTCACATGGAGAGAAACTGTGCAGAGTGTAGCTTTTGCATTTTGCATCACTAGTCAAAGCTTCCTTGGTTAGTGGAACAGAAAAGCATTTTATGCAAAAAAAAAAAAAAAAAACCCAGATCCGATCTCGGCTTAAGTCTCTCCCATGTGCCTTCTGGCAAACTGTAGCAGAAATTTGTTCCTTGACTTTTTTTTTTATCCTTTACTGTCCACTCCACCATGAAGCTGTCCAACTGCTGATGCAACAGACAAAAGTTGCCCTGTGCATAGTTTCTCCGGGGACACTCTCAGAAACATATCACTCCTTCAGAGTTGTCTTGGTGGCTTCTCACACAAGTCTCCTGTTTGCACAGTCACTCAGTTTTTGAGGACTGCATAACCCAGACTGTGAGCATATAAATGAAATCTGGCTTAGGGTGTATCGTGCGTAGGGTCCAAGCTTGCTGCCTGGCCGCTTGTCATTTTCAGCAACTTTTTGTTTCCCTGATAGGCATCCCTGTTGTTCTTTCACTTTTTAGCCCGTGTTTGTGGATCTACAATTGGTAAATACAATGTCAAATACACCCATGAGATAATACAAGTAAAAATACATACCAGGGAAATCCCGTAAAAAAATGTAAGTACATACCGTAATCTGTTTCCAAATCTTTGCTTATTTGTCTTCATATATTCTTTCTCCACTCTGTGTCCTTGTAGTTTTGTGGGACTTGGTCAAGCCCTACGCAGACGTCTGATGTGGGCAGTTACATAAAAATAAAATAATCCTATTTTTGTGTCAGTACATACACTTCACAATTTCATTTATTTCACTCTTTTATATAGCGCCAAATCACAACAAACCTGCCTCAAGGCGCATCAGACAAGTCAGGTCTGACTAACCTTACCAACCACAAAATGCTTTCAGTGTGGGAAGGAACTAAAAATGGCTGTAATTTCTAATTTGTTAATGCAATATTTCATGTTGCATTCCTGCCAGTTGCAGGTGATCTCAACAGATTACATTTTAATGCAGCAGTTAAGAGCTAAAAAGTTTCACGTTCAGTAATTTAAACGTGTTTGGAGTTAGAGAACCTGGAAAAAACATTTTCCATCACAGTAAATGTCCTGCCACTGATCACACGTAAATACAGATACATACACATGAATACTTTTTAAAATAATGTAGAACATTTAAGATAATTTAAGTTCTGCACGGCAAATAACAACCACAATCATTTTAACAAGCATCTTTAGCCAACTACTTCTTAATCTTAAAATTGGAAAGCAGGAGTCTGTGTTAATCATATTAGCCAGTTACTTTTGTAAAATTGTGGCTGTAAAGTTCAGATTTGAAGCTCAACCTCATTTCCTCATTGTGGTGTTTTTAAACGGATAAGGCAGACTGATTTTGCAGCTGACAACAATAAGCCTTTAATTATGCATGTCAAATAAGCTTAAAGTAATTGTCTGAATGTTTTAAAGAATAAAACAACTTCAAAGTATAAATTTGAAAGCTTTAAAAAAAAAAGCAGATTCCAGGCATCTGTCCACAGTTCATAGAACAGTGAGGTCACTGAGAAAGGAAAAAAGAAAGTCACCAAAATAACACTGTTCAGAAACTTAGATTTTTGAAAAACAAAACAAACAAAAAAACTCACTTACCAGCAACACATATTTACTGCAGCGTGTAAATTGCTATTCTCCAAGACTGTTTACACTTCTGTAAAAATTTTATCTCATACTTCAGGTTTCATTCAAAAGTATATTTACACAATAGTGTAAATGCTAAAATGACACTTAAATTTTACAGTTATTGGTAAAACTGAACCTGAAGTCGGATCAAGTTCCTGTAAAGTTTCTCTCAAGTGTCTTGACACAGTAAATCTCAAGTCAGCTTGACTGCCACATATTTAGAGCAAAGTTGCTGTGTGTGTGTGTGTGTGTGTGTGTGTGTGTGTGTGTGTGTGTGTGTGTGTGTGTGTGTGTGTGAGAGAGAGAGAATAGGTGAATGTAAGGCATCACTATAAAGTGCTTGGACCATAAAAATTCCATATAAACAGTTTCTGTTCAGATGACTTTGAACTTGACATGGAGTTCACACCACCAGAGTGACTTGACAGATACTTTGTCCGATCTCTAATCTTTGTTCCCCTAATATGCTCCCAAACAAATGCACAAATTAATGTTTGATGTTGCATCTCCTTCAGCTGGAGAGAGAACTGACCTTTGAAAACTTTATGGAGTGGACTCGTCCAGACATGATGGATGAAACAGAAATCCAGGTGGGGTTGCCACGTTTCAAGATGGAGGAGAAGTTTGACCTGAAAGATGTCTTGACCAACATGGGCATGGTGGATGCTTTTGACATGGCAGCAAGTAACTTCTCTGGTAGGTCACATGGCTATACCATATCAGATGTATTCCCAAATAACTTTAAAGAGCAAGCAACAGGAAATGGCCTTTGTGAAGAGTCACAGTATGAAGTGGGTTAGCACAGTTCCACAAACCTTCTCAATTCCAAACCTTTTAGCATCTAAGGGGGATTTGGTGACTTGAGCAAAAACTGGTTTGGAAATATATTCTAAATAGAGGGTGATCTATACAAATAGAGGTTGATCTACAAACTTCCGCTCTTAAAATGTAAATATTGTTTTTGATTGATAGAGGGGCTTTATTGAACATGTCAAAATTGTACGCATTAATTAAACAACTGCAAATTCTAAAAAAACACAATGCTCATATGGCTGAGGGTATTTTAGCACTGTTATATTTTTTACTTTGATTTTCTATATTGTCCCAACTTTTTTCTGATTTGGGGTTGTATAAGTAAACATCATCAGTAAAAGCAGATTAGATAGAACTTTGACTCCTCCAGGGAAACTGAGGTTCCAGCAGTATTGTTTCGCAGCACACAGGGTAAGAAGCACACATGTCTGAAAGTAAATAAAATTGTCTTCTCTTCCTGCTGACAGGTATGTCTCCCACCAATGATCTGACATTGTCAAAAGTCGTCCACAAGGCTTGTGTGGAAGTCAACGAGGAGGGAACCGAAGCTGCAGCCGCCACAGCCGCCATCGTGATGCTGCGTTGTTTTCGGATCCAGCGCCCCTTCATTGCAGATCACCCATTCCTCTTCTTTATCAGACATAACAAGACCAAGAGCATTCTGTTTATTGGCCGTTACTGCAGCCCTGAATGAGTTTGTTTTCTCACCCTCATCTGATTGTTGTAAATCTGATAAGAGTACAATATCAAAATGAAAATTGAGAAACACAGTTGCAATTTGTGTGCACACCACAACTTTCCTGTACATTGCCGATATGAAACAGAGTTCAACACTGTTTTTTAATATGATGAATTTTCTAACCTAATCATCAACAGGTGTGTGTACACACTCTGTTAACAGTGTGCCTTTTCCTAGCAATAGCTTTGTGGACTTGATATTCGTTGCACCTTATTGAGCAGCTTTAGGATGATATTTTACTTTTACTTTTAAAGCCCTTTTTGTTGCGACCTTTTTGTTGGGTTCTCTTTGCACCTAGAGGTTGTCTTATTTTATAATTTGCATAATTTTAAAAAGTTTTTGTTGTTCACCTGACAATGCAGACACCAGCTGAACATTTATGGCACCTAATGATCAGAAAGTGGAAAGATTTTCTGTGCTTTATCGGTTCTGTTTGAATTATATAGCCAAAAATCACAGCTTGCCTATGTGGACTTTATCTTGTCCAAAGTACACGACAGCTTCTTGTAAAGCCTCCACAGGATGAGGACAAATCCGTAGACGTGCACGCATTGCCACACTTAATATCAGTAGTAGAAATGCAGTGTACAACAAAAATGTGATGTCATCATTTGATACGGTTCATTTAGCAAAGACAAGCTGTCAGAAAGAGTGAAGTGTCCTTTACACATTGTAACTGCACAGTGCCGTTACATTTAACTGGAAATTATGCTTCCAATGAAACTAAGTACAAAGACAACAGATTTTGTTAAGTTCAAAAATTAAATTGAGTCCAGTCTATTTTGTATTTGCTTTCACGTGTTGAATTAAAGTGTGTAGTTGCCAGATGCTGTATGGCTCTCTTTTAAATTTAAACTGGGGAATGGAGGGCTGCTATTGGTGGAACATCCTTCTGTGGTGGTTGTGTGTTCACATGCACACACTTTAAATTCTTTGTCCACATTTCATGCCGATAGTCCTACAAACTACTTTTTTGCACAACGGCAAAAAAGTATTGGAGGGGGGGCCCTGGGGGAACGGGAAATAATAATTTGAATAACTTCCTTGTAAGATATATTAGAAGTTGAGGTCTTGATAAAGATGGCCTAGATCCCCCTGCACACTGAAATTTAATTTAAGGTCAACTTAATTTATGTAATCAGAGGTCAAAAGGTCACGGCCACAGGAAGAATGAAAACTTACGACCTTCAGTATAAAAGACCGTGCTTTGACATTTTAGCCAGAATGGAAATGTAGCTAATATGCATATTAGCTACATTACATCCTGAAATCTTTTTTCTTTCATCTGAAACCTTGGGGCCATATGCATATAACATGAGCAAAGATGTTAAGGTGTGTGTGTGGGGGGGAGCATGTCATGATTTAAAAGACATATCACTCACATTACTGATTTGACACCAGCCAGTGTATATGATCAATTTCATCTGATCAAATAAAGTGACAAGTGGTGGTCAAGGAGTCAGCGTGCTTGATTTTAGTGCAGAAGGCTCCTGGTTCAAACCCCACCCCTGCCAATTTCTCCATGTAATGTGAAGTTGCGTCATGTGCAGCAGTCGAACTCTTGTACCAACAAAGCCACATTAGTGAACGTGACCTGAGTGACGTAAGTAACAATATATAAAACTGTCTCAGCATTCTGTTCTTTCTACATCTCTCGCTTAGAGCAGATGGTAGGAATATTTTTGATCGCTTCTCCTGTCTGAATCATTTTGGCTGGAGTTACGCATATGCGTCCTCCAGAGGCTGCAAGATGACAACTTCCTTTCTTTTTCTCAGATAGGAATACCACTCAGTGACTAAATCAGCTTACTACAAGTTGGTGGCTTAACTCGTTACTGTTGCCGTTTGTGTTAGTCCACAGACTGTTGGCATATTTTTTAAATTACACTGCATGTTGCGAATGTTTCCCACTCCACTCATACAGCAGCTATAGCTGGGACAAACCAAGCTGACTTGGCCTCAGTAGTGTGAGTGCTCCCTGCTACCCCGCTACTTGGGGCTCTAACATTGTGACAACTGGCTGTGAGTCTGAGGTGCTGTGAGTGCTTTCCACTCCCTTCCATGAGGATCCTGTAGCACGGAGTAAAGTAGCTGGTGGGTTGAGAGTACTTCCTGCTCCCTGTTTTACTGTGTTGTAGCACGTTGACTGTGCTTTCCTGACTACTACTCACAGTAATGTTGACCGCGTTGGTGCACGCATGCAGTAGCTGCTTGGCCCCTCTGAGTCCGGAGGACAGCCACAATTTATGTACAACTTGGCTTGGGGCTGGACACTTGCAACAAGCACTCACAGAAGCTGCTTGCTTCAATTGTGTTTCCATACCGTTGGCTGAGAGAATGGCCAGACTGGCTGTGTTTGAAGCTGAGATGCTCTCTGTAACACTGGTCTCCAGTTGATGTAAGCACCCACATGCTGAGGTCTTTACTACTACAGCAAAGAAGAATAACTGTAACCTGGTCTTGTCTGCTAAGGTCGACACGCTAGCCTCTGAATTTGCTCAGATTCAGTCATTGCTCCTTTGTCTGGAGCCTCCTACAGCTTCTGCTATTCCTGTCACAGAGCAGTTGGTGCCTTCCTGTGAATATAGTGAGAAGGAGCTGACTTCCCCACTACTAGCTATTGTGATGAGGATGCTATGTCTATCACAGCTTCTGAGTCTTTATTTAGTGTGGACCAGACAGGTCAGTTTGATGGCCAAAAAGAGGGAAGCTGTTCCCTTCTTCCTTCTAGAGGGACTCCCACACCTTAGATGTAGACTCTCCTCAGGAGTCAGAGTCTGTCAGATTCTTTATTGTCATTGTAACAAGTACAATGAAAGGTAAGGTACAAGCCTTTCTGTGCAAATATAAACCTGAGTGTGATTGGAGGACCTGAGTGTGACTCCCCAACTATTTTTGACTTTGTCCCAAAGTCACAGGTGCATTTAAGCATTGTCTGTGACTACCCACATCCTGCCGACAACGCAAATTGTGACGGGAGGCTCTTTGTGGCCGGGACAGCGGTGGGACCGAACCCTGGACTGCTCGAACTAAAGACCAGAACTCTTACCAGGTCAGCCAAAGGGGAATTCCCCATTAGCCAAGCTCGCGGGAACATCTTTTCAATCTGGTCTTCACCTTGTTACACTGAGTAAACGACATGCAGGCTTAAAATTGGCCTTCTCGTGGCTTCGAATTGATGCTCCTCCCACAGAGACTGCTCCTTCTTTTGTAAGGTCACTCAGAAAGCAGTGCTCAGTGTCCCACCCTCTTTACCATATATTGAAGAGCTTCAGAGGTGCTGGTCTGATCCTATGTCCAGGGAACTCCCTTTCTCACTTGTCCTTGCACTTACAGTCTCTCCAGGATGCTGGCGCTGACAGTGAAACAGCCTAAGTGATGCTTCGCTCCAGGCTTTCACCTACATGTCATGAGAGCTTAGTGTCCACCCTGACCACTGCCTGATGCCAAGTGTGGCTGGCTTTTTGGCAAGGATCTGTGCCTGTCACAAATGGCACAGGAATGGGTTCTGGCTCCTGTTCTGTGGGACCAGGCCCGGCGCCAGAAAAAAACATTAAGGGAGTGATGAGTTTTTCACAGGGGGCGGGGTCGCCCTCCCCCCAAAAAAAGGGCGCACCGGAGGGGACGTGCCTCTGAGCGTGCGTAATGAATTGGGTGCGCACCTAGAATGCTCGTGTATTTAGGCTACACCGTTGTAAGAGACTAAGAGTAAAGAGTGATGACAGTATTTTTTAAATTATTTGAACGTATAGACCCTCGGTCAAGTGATCTCCTGCATACCACAAAACCAAACCAACAACTGATCTGAGAAACGACACGAGACAGTAGATTAACCCCACATACAGCCCTCCATCACAAGCACAAACACAGCGCAATTGGGCATAACAGTCACACAACGGGTCAAAGATAAACCTTTCATGTAGATATACAGTGGTCCCTCGTTTATCGCAGGAGTTATGTTCTAAAAATAGCCCGCAATAGGCGAAATCCGCAAAGTAGACAGTGTTATTTTTTACAATTATTATAGACGTTTTAAGGCTGTAAAACCCCTCACTACACATTTTATACAACCCCTGGCAAAAATTATGGAATCACCGGCCTCAGAGGATGTTCATTCAGTTGTTTAATTTTGTAGAAAAAAAGCAGATCACAGACATGACACAAAACTAAAGTCATTTCAAATGGCAACTTTCTGGCTTTAAGAAACACTATAAGAAATCAAGAAAAAAAGATTGTTGCAGTCAGTAACAGTTACTTTTTTAGAACAAGCAGAGGAAAATAATATGGAATCACTCAATTCTGAGGAAAAAATTATGGAATCACCCTGTAAATTTTCATCCCCAAAACTAACACCTGCATCATATCAAATCTGCTCGTTAGTCTGCATCTAAAAAGGAGTGAACACACCTTGGAGAGCTGTTGCACCAAGTGGACTGACATGAATCATGGCTCCAACATGAGAGATGTCAATTGAAACAAAGGAGAGGATTATCAAACTCTTAAAAGAGAGTAAATCATCACGCAATGTTGCAAAAGATGTTGGTTGTTCACAGTCAGCTGTGTCTAAACTCTGGACCAAATACAAACAACATGGGAAGGTTGTTAAAGGCAACATACTGGTAGACCAAGGAAGACATCAAAGCGTCAAGACAGAAAACTTAAAGCAATATGTCTCAAAAATCAAAAATGCACAACAAAACAAATGAGGAACGAATGGAAGGAAACTGGAGTCAACGTCTGTGACCGAACTGTAAAAAACTGCCTAAATGAAATGGGATTTACATACAGAAAAGCTAAAGGAAAGGCATCATTAACACCTAAACAGAAAAAAACAAGGTTACAATGGGCTAAGGAAAAAGCAGTTGTGGACTGTGGATGACTGGATGAAAGTCATATTCAGTGATGAATCTCGAATCTGCATGGGCAAGGTGATGATGCTGGAACTTTTGTTTGGTGCCGTTCCAATGAGATTTATAAAGATGACGCCTGAAGAGAACATGTAAATTTCCACAGTCATTGATGATATGGGGCTGCATGTCAGGTAAAGGCACTGGGGAGATGGCTGTCATTACACCATCAATAAATGCACAAGTTTATGTTAATATTTTGGACAATTGAAAGGATGTTTGGGGATGATGAAATCATTTTTCAAGATGATAATGCATCTTGCCATAGAACAAAAACTGCAAAAACATTCCTTGCAAAAAGACACATAGGGTCAATGTCATGGCATAGGGTCAATGTCATGGCATAGGGTCAATGTCAATGAGCAGATCTGATTTGATGCAGGTGTTATTTGGGGGATGAAAATTTACAGGGTGATTCCATAATTTTTTCCTCAGAATTGAGTGATTCCATATTTTTTTCCTCTGCTTGGTCTAAAAAAGTAACCGTTACTGACTGCCACAATCTTTTTCTTGATTTCTTATAGGTTCTTAAAGCCAGAAAAGTTGCCATTTGAAATGACTTAGTTTTGTGTCATGTCTGTGATCTGCTTTTTTTCTACAAAATTAAACAACTGAATGAACATCCTCTGAGGCCGTGATTCCATAATTTTTGCCAGGGGTTGTACACTTTTCTCAAACAGGCATTAATATTTCTCACTCTTTCTCTCGTGTGTATACACTCTCAAAGTTCAAACCTTTGTAGAAAAATAAGACCAACCTGTTTTCCAGGCCCAAACATTTGTTTGAGAAATAAAAATAGAACGTTTTCCTATAAATAATTATGATGGCTTTTAGGACTAATGACTTTAATTTTAACGATCAACCTACGAGGTTGGACACATAAGAAATCATTAATAGTGACTGACCAGTATTTCACAGTTCTTCTGATTGCGCCTCTTCGTCGTGGCGCCGCTCCACTGAAGGCCTCGGTGCAGGTGTCTTTTTCCAAGTGAAGAACACAGTTATGGGTAGTTGTTGGTGCTCTTTTTTTCTTCTGGGCGAGAAGATTCTTATAAACAGACACGCAGGACACAATGCGCGTACTCTCCCTTCGCGGTGCCGCAACAGGTGTCCCGTCATCTCGACAGAACACCGGCCTGCTTGATGAGGACGCAGAGCACAATGCACTGTAAAAAAAAAAAAAAAAGCATGCAAAATTGGACTAAAAAAATCAGTGAAACTGCAAGGCGCTATATTTTCCAGTATTTCTTTTTCTTTCTTTTTTATTATTTTTTGATAACTCTCACATCCGAGGGGGCGAGGTTGATGACGTGAGGGGGCGTCGCCCCCAAACGCCCCCTCGTGGCGCCGGTCCGTGTGGGACACCTGTTTTGTCTGTGCCACACAGTTGACACACCAGCTCCACCTTAAAGTCCTTGTGTGTCATGATCTGCACTTGGTTGACACTGCTGATCTGACGATGTAAGATGAATGCATTTGTGGTTGCAGTGTCAAGGAAGTGTAGCAACACTGTCCTGTACCAGTGTGCAGTTTTCCGATGGGTGTAGTAGTACTGGGCAAGCTGGTCAGATAGGTCAACTCCACCCATTATAAGCCAACACTGGGGTAGGACAGGGAATGTCTTTCACTGTCCAGCGTTCATCCTGCTCATCCTTCACCCTTCTCTGCACTGTCTCACCTGAAAACGCATGATGGATGGTGGAGCACACAGACACCTCCCGTGTGTCCATCCACTTTACAAACACCAGAGGCCCCTCAGTTTTTTGGGACTCGTGTAAAAATTGTCCATGTAAATGTGGTACCTAGTACCAAGCAAGGATGGCTGGATCAGGTTCATGACCACATCGCATGACAGCCGCAGATGCAATGAACGGATTACACCTGTAGCTTACTGTGCCAGTTGTGGATCAGTGCAGCAAAGACTGACTATCATGGACTTTTGTTCAACCAGGTCAACAAATTAAATTATTTTCAGACGTTTTCATCAGACTGATCTCACTGAAACAGACAGGTAAGACTAAATTATTTTCTCCTTGTATGAATGGTTTTAATATTTAATAATAATGTGTTGTGCTACTAATGTACAGTACACTACCTGTATTCAAGAAGGAAACAATATTTATTTAAAAATAGCTGATATTTTCAGTCCCTCGTGACATTTTTCAGATTTGAATGTACGTGTTTCTCAGAAAAAAGTCATAAATAAAAAAAATCCACACCATCACTTTTTCTGATGTCACAAATAGTAAAACTATTTTTTAAGCAGTTGATTATGACCAAAGAGCTGCCATTATTATTTCCGCTTTACTTTTCCTTTCTTATTTCTGATTGTAACCTTTATTACACTTATAAAACATTACAAAACCATATATATTATGAAAGCACAGGTTGTCCTGAATAAAAGAGGCATAAAACTTGATTGTGGGATGCAGGGAGAGCTGTTAACAGCAATAATAAATCATTTATATTCCAGGAGAGTGAACTGTCCAAAAAAATGCCCTCGGACCCCAGAGGGTTAAAGCAGCAGAGCAGATCAATCATATTCTATACGTATACTTGTGCCATAATGGTTTAAGGGTTTTATCATGATGTCAAATGAATGAAAATGTGTATGCCTATGCTTTGATGGGTGTTCAGTTGATTTATGGTGATTTTGAAATGATACAATATTATACGGTTTCATTAATGATTGAAATATGTGCTTATGATGAATTGTATTGAACATGTGGAACTGCTGACAGGTGTGTTGACTCAAATCAGTAAAGTGTTTTGGTTTAAGGTTTTCATAAAATAACATGCTTAGAAGTGTTTATAATCAAATGGTTTATATGATTTATTACATTCATGTTTAAATATGCTGATCAATAATGTGCAGTTGAATGATTGTACTGTTCAAAATTAATTGCTGCTTGCTTTATTCTGTAAAATGTGAGTGATCTCATACTTTGGCAGTGTGAAAGAGTTTGGTTTCCAGAGGGAAAACAATGGCTGGGTTATTTCTTATCTAAGCCAACCTTGAGAGTGTCTGGACGAATACAATAACGTTGCTGTGAACTGAACTCGTGGACTTTTCCTCTCATAATGGAGCTGTAACAACAAGCTGAAGAGAGTGACTCCTTAACACTGAACTACATTAATTAATGAGTTACACATTGTCGTGAAGACAATGTGAGGGCGTATGTACTGGTGACCTCTGCGCTCAGGGTGATTATCAGATCAGTTTCCATCACAATGTTGGAGGATTAAGGATTAATAACAATGTTCCATTTCTATCATGGAGTGCATTTTTGCGCTCAGACTGAGGGTGTGTGGGACTGGATACCCCTCCCGGACAGATTTCTGGACTGAAAGAATAAGAGCCCTGTTTTTGAAAAGAAGAGTGTTCATTTGTTGCACATTGCTGTGGGTATCAGTTTTGTGGTGCTATTAAAAGATGTGTATGCATTCTGAACCCATTTTAGCACAAAGATGAGTGATTTTTGATGATTGATTTGCTCTGCTGTTTTAATAAACCTGGTAGGTTTACCTTAAATTCAAAAGTATTGATGTCTGTGTATTCTGTCTTGCACTACCCTTGGATTCACAGGGGAAACCTGAGATTTTATGTGTTTTGAGAAAAGGTTATTTTCCCCAATATGGAGCAAATAAAAACATGAAACTGTTATTTATAATAAAAGAAAGTGTAAATGATTCATTTAGCTCTACTTGATTCATGAAGGGAACAGAAACAATTCATGATCTATTGTGAAAATTCATTCAATCTAAAAATGAAGCGCACTCAGACAGCACATACTGTAATATACAAGAAAATAACAAACCAACTTTTATTCTGTTTTTATGTGTCTGTATTCTGTTTTCAACAGGTGTGGTTTTTTGATGCAGGTGAAGCAGGCAGCTGCCTGGGGCGCATTTTTTTCATGACACACAGGAGGCGGCACAAACACTTAAGAAAAAATAAATAGTCGTCTGCGCCGCAAAGCGGTGATCATATCACTGTGTGGGGAATTAGCAAATTGGCGCCCTCTCCCTGCAGCTGCAGGCGCCCCTGCTTGCTGAGCTGCACGGAACAGAACCAGTGTAAAAGGTTCGGCGATTGTCTCCTCAACTCTGCTTTGACTCCGGACGGATCATCTTGCACTGCTCCTGTTTCTCCGCTGTTCCGCTCAGCAAGATACTGCTGTCTGGTGGCAAAAGTCCACTTAGGACGCAGCACAGAACAAGAACCACTGGCGGTTCGACACTGAATTACTGCCCGGGGCGAGACCCCCCTCCGAGCCCCCCCCCCCGAAATAAAGGTCAAAATTTTGCACAAAGTTTTTCTTTTCTTATTATTTTTATATTTCAGAAGTGCTCCTGAAATTGCAATTGACATCAAAAGACTGCAGGCTACAATATAACTCATACAAGACATCCACGAATTGCAAATTTCAATAAACATGCCCTCGCATGCTAAATGTCTGTCATTAGACGCTATATTAATCTGTCTTTTAGGGAGAAATGATTAGTTCTTTTATCAAGGTGCATATTTGTCTCAACATTTAGCTTGATGTTTGTAAAACCACCTAAACAGTTTGCATTATTAAAGGTTTAAAGTGGTCTCACCATTTTCTTACTTATTTATATCTGTTGTCAACCGTCAGTCATATTGACTATGGTGTAGCACCAGAAGGATTATCTTGTTTGACTGTGTGAATCAATCTTAGATTTAAATCCTCTGTTGGACAATTCTGACATATGAAGACAGACGCCTGTTGTACAACCCCTGGCAAAAATTATGGAATCACCGGCCTCGGAGGATGTTCATTCAGTTGTTTAATTTTGTAGAAAAAAAGCAGATCACAGACATGACACAAAACTAAAGTCATTTCAAATGGCAACTTTCTGGCTTTAAGAAACACTATAAGAAATCAGGAAAAAAAATTGTGGCAGTCAGTAACGGTTACTTTTTTAGACCAAGCAGAGGGAAAAAAATATGGACTCACTCAATTCTCAAGGGAGTTTTTCCTTCCCACTGTAGCCAAGTGCTTGCTCACAGGGGGTCGTTTTGACCGTTGGGGTTTTACATAATTATTGTATGGCCTTGCCTTACAATATAAAGCGTCTTGGGGCAACTGTTTGTTGTGATTTGGTGCTATATATATAAAAAAAATGATTGATTGAATTCTGAGGAAAAGAATTATGGAATCATGAAAAACAAAAGAAAGCTCCAACACATCACTAGTATTTTGTTGCACCACCTCTGGCTTTTATAACAGCTTGCAGTCTCTGAGGCATGGACTTAATGAGTGACAAACAGTACTCTTCATCAATCTTGCTCCAACTTTCTCTGATTGCTGTTGCCAGATCAGCTTTGCAGGTTGGAGCCTTGTCATGGACCATTTTCTTCAACTTCCACCAAAGATTTTCAATTGGATTAAGATCCAGACTATTTGCAGGCCATGACATTGACTCTATGTGTCTTTTTGCAAGGAATGTTTCCACAGTTTTTGCTCTATGGCAAGATGCATTATCATCTTGAAAAATGATTTCATCATCCCCAAACATCTTTTCAATTGATGGGATAAGAAAAGTGTCCAAAATATCAACGTAAACTTGTGCATTTATTGATGATGTAATGACAGCCATCTCCCCAGTGCCTTTACCTGACATGCAGCCCCATATCATCAATGACTGTGGAAATTTACATGTTCTCTTCAGGCAGTCATCTTTATAAATCTCATTGGAACGGCACCAAACAAAAGTTCCAGCATCATCACCTTGCCCAGTGCAGATTCGAGATTCATCACTGAATACGACTTTCATCCAGTCATCCACAGTCCACGATTGCTTTTCCTTAGCCCATTGTAACCTTGTTTTTTTTCTGTTTAGGTGTTAATGATGGCTTTCGTTTAGCTTTTCTGTATGTAAATCCCATTTCCTTTAGGCGGTTTCTTACAGTTCGGTCACAGACGTTGACTCCAGTTTCTTCCCATTCGTTCCTCATTTGTTTTGTTGTGCATTTTCGATTTTTGAGACATATTACTTTAAGTTTTCTGTCTTGACGCTTTGATGTCTTCCTTGGTCTACCAGTATGTTTGCCTTTAACAACCTTCCCATGTTGTTTGTATTTGGTCCAGAGTTTAGACACAGCTCACTGTGAACAACCAACATCTTTTGCAACATTGCGTGATGATTTACCCTCTTTTAAGAGTTTGATAATCCTCTCCTTTGTTTCAATTGACATCTCTTGTGTTGGAGCCATGATTCATGTCAGTCCACTTGGTGCAACAGCTCTCCAAGGTGTGATCACTCCTTTTTAGATGCAGACTAATGAGCAGATCTGATTTGATGCAGGTGTTAGTTTTGGGGATGAAAATTTACAGGGTGATTCCATAATTTATTCCTCAGAATTGAGTGAGTCCATATTATTTTCCCTCTGCTTGGTCTAAAAAAAGTAACCGTTACTGACTGCCACAATTTTTTTTTCTTGATTTCTTATAGTGTTTCTTAAAGCCAGAAAGTTGCCATTTGAAATGACTTTAGTTTTGTGTCATGTCTGTGATCTCCTTTGTTTCTACAAAATTAAACAACTGAATGAACATCCTCCGAGGCCGGTGATTCCATAATTATTGCCAGGGGTTGTAGATGCCAGTGATTCTGCAGTGCTGACGTTCCTTCTGGCTCTGGTTTCATGGTTAGTTTCTGATGACAGTCCGTCCATCTCTGAGTTCTTGTGATATTTGTTCCTGAATCTTTTTTTTTTTTTTTCCTCTTTGTAAGTGACTGTTACAGTGAGGAAAATAAATATTTGAACGTCCTGCGATTTTGCAAGTTCTCCCACTTAGAAATCATGGAGGGGTCTGAAATTTTCATCTTAGGTGCATGTCCACTGCGAGAGACATAATCAAAAAAAAAAAAAAAAAAAAAAAATCCGGAAATCACAATGTATGATTTTTTAATAATTTATTTGTATGTTACTGCTGCAAATAAGTATTTCAACACCTGTGAAAATCAATGTTAATATTTGGTACAGTAGTCTTTATTTGCAATTACAGAGGTCAAAGGTTTCCTGTAGTTTTTCACCAGGTTTGCACACACTGCAGCAGGGATTTTGGCCCATTCCTCCACACACATTTTCTCTAGATCAGCCAGGTTACTAGGCTGTCGCTGACAAACATGGAGTTTGAGCTCCCTCCAAAGTTTTTCTATTGGGTTTAAGTCTGGAGACTGGCTAGGCCACTCCAGAACTTTGATATGCTTCTTACAGAGCCACTCCTTGGTTATCCTGCCTGTGCGCTTCGGGTCATTGTCATGTTGGAAGACCCATCCACGACCAGTGCTGCCACAGTTACTTTGAAAAAGTAATCCAATTACTGATTACTCCTTGAAAAGTAACTTAGTTACTTTAACTGATTACTCAATTGTAAAAGTAACTAAGTTCGATTACTAGTTACTTTCCCCAGCTGCCGATAACAACCCTCTGCCACCTCAACATGACGATACCTAGTAAGTCCCTTCGGCTGCTCCCTTGTTTGCACTCGGGATCGCCACAGCAAATCCAAGGTGAATCTGCATGTTGAATTGGCACAAGTTTTACGCCGGATGCCCTTCCTGACGCAACTCCACATTATATGGATAAATGTGGCAGGGGTGGGATTTGAACCCAGAACCTTCTGCACTGAAACCAAGCGCATTAACCACTTGGCCACCACCTGTTTTGCCAAAACTCACTTTATAGTCACCCTTTCTTGACTTCAATGAAATAAATACTTATTTTATAAAGAATAAAATAAAGACCTCTTCTTGACCCTCATATTTAACTGTTGACAGCACTGTAACAGTAAAACTTGCAATTTCTAACCTAAATTGTTTATAAATGTAACTTAAATTCTAACATTTTAACATTTAAATTCTGTCTAAACATTTTTTTTGTTGAAATTATTATTATAAGTAGTAGTAGTAGTTGTAGTAAAAAAAAAGGCTTCAAAACTGGACCTTTAATCTAGGGGTGTTGTGGGGGGCACATCCTTGCCCGACGCCCCCATTCCATCTGGATTTGCCCCTGCTTTGGCGTTTGAGCACAAAGAATGGATAACATTTATTTATGCAGAAACCATGACCAGATTTACAGGTAAAGTTTTTTCATGTTTTCACACCACGAAAGAGAGTTTAGGTGCATTTGAGTGGAAAATAGTGTTAACTGTTGACACGTTGCGGAGGATCAGCTGTTTTTAACGAGCAGATATGGAGTGGCTCAGCTCAGAATTCTAAATAAAGGAGGAAAAAGCAATGAAATGTCTTTGTAAAGCTCAGTGCAGGTGTACTGTTGTCACCGCGCTTTAAGAGGTGACGACGAGTCGTAGCTGCTGCAGAAAACCGCGGATGAAAAGCTCACAGCTGTTGGGTATTTTCTCCTCCAAACATTTTTAAAACCTTTAACAAGACAAACAGAGTCAAGAAACACCAGTGAGACAGAAAGTCAAATATTACGCGCGGAGTGCGGCCAGGCTGTACACCAAGGCTACACTAAAGTCTGGCCTGCTTTTCCGCTCTTTTTATTAAGAGACGCCCTCATCACATAAACAAGAAACTTGTCCTAAGGGTGGGGGTAATGACGCAAGACAAGTTTCTTCCATAACATAAACGCATACGTCAATAAGTGCAGCTGTAAGGAAGAACACTTCAGGTCAGCACATCTCGTTCGTCTGTTGCAGGTATCAGCTGTTCTGCATCTGCCTGAAGTGTCCTGTCTTCCACACTCCTTCACACTAAACACCACATCACAAACGTCAAAACAAAATTGAATTCTCAGGATTGCATTAAGACAGGTGCAAAACAGCACATCTCCGTTCTCATGAGAAAGAAGACAAAGCTAAACAAGGTTGAATAACACGTACGTTCTCAGGGTGAAGTGCAAAACAGCACAACACCGTTCTCATGAGAAAGAAGGCAAATGTACAAACGTTTAACAGTGATAACATGTATACAAAATCTCTAACATTCCCCTCCTGTTTATCGCCTGTTAAAACATACAGTAGGCATCACTCAGCTTAGCACTTCTTTTTGAGATTTTCACTAAGAGGTTCATCATGGTATGTTTTCTCTAGGCTTACACCCCAGAGGTGATGTCATCATTGTCACCATCATCGGTGTCTGGGGCATCATACTGCCATTGGTCTGGGTACAGGTCAGGAGAGCCATCGTCCTCCTTGTCGTCATCTGTCCCCAGAAGTGGATATGATGCTGGACCCCCTCCTGGTCCTGGACTTATTGCTGTGGTTATCATTCTATTTACAAGGCCTCGGAGACATGGAATACAACAACATCCACACAATGTTAGAATTGCAGCAAATACTGCTATAGACACTAATAGTGAAGAAATCAAAGACCTCCATTTTCCCATCCCTTCCAGCCACCAATCCCAGCCTTCGGTGTTTACTCCACTGTGCTCTTTCAATCTTCCTGTTCAACGTCCTCAGCCCGTCAATGGCTTGAGTGAGACTGCCGTCTGCAGCTGTGTTGTTGGGAAATGAATGTGCAGCATTGTTCTCCGAACATGGCACAACACCTCCTTTCTCTGCCAACAACATATCCAGAGCATGCGATTCTGGAAGGCCATAAGGGACGTGGCTTCTAACTGTGAATGGACAGCCTTAAATCCTTCCTCAGTCCAATTTCCTAATTTCTGTACATTGTAGTGGATGTAGTTTATTCTGTCCACGTTTTTATTAATTGAGCACCACCAACAGATGGAAGATTCGAATCCAGCTGCTATTTGATTAACCAGTTTATACTCGTCAGGCACTCCCCCTGGGGACTCCTATTGCGTCAATATATGTTGGATTTCCCACTCCTTTCCAATCTCTTTCACTCTATGTCTGGCTACGCCTTTCTGCCAATCTTCAGGAATAGAGAGGCTGCATATGTCGTAACGTCTTCAGGGGTCATGGGTATGGCTTCAACTGGTAACAATAATGATATTAATGCACAATAACCTGACACATTTCGTGGCAGTCTGTCAAAGATTCTGTTATCCCCACACCACCACCATACGTCACTCCTCCCGACAGGTTTGAATGTGGGAGTACTATGGACCACATTCTTACACCAGGCGGTGTGGTTTAAGCTACCCAAAGTCTTACTTGTCCCTGTCAAGTGTACACATGTATGGTTAGCATGCCCAACTTTGCTTGAGAATAAAGGTTTAATCTTAGTCAATTTGGTCACTGGATAGATCTGTCCCACTTAGAACATTTGTTGTTTGCCGCAATGTATGTCTGTGTCATAGCAGTCAGTAGACAGTCTTTGGGTAATGCTGCCGGTATTACCTGTAATATAGGTCTGGGTCCCATACATACAACACAGTCCTTCTTTGCTGCTAGTCCTGCTTGTTCTGCCATTAAAAGCCAATTGTTATTTTGTCCACTAATTCCAGTAGTTACTAGGAACCAGTCATCTGCCTTCATGTCTTTTGTGCCTTGTACAGACACCCCCTTTGCTTGTATGGACACCCCCTTTGCTTGTATGGACACCCCCTTTGACGTACTTAATTCGGTCAATATTGGTTGCTGTACTCTATCTGTTTCACAGAGGAAGAATTGAAATACGGATCTTTCCTTGTTTGTATACCCAAAGGAGGAACAACCAACAGTCTCCCTCTATATCAGGTGGGAATATGGTTCCTTTTCTGTGGTATTCACCACTATAGACAGCTTATCATCTGTTTGATACATTTTGAGACTTTGACTCTGGTACTTAGCCCACTCGGTTTGTGCCCATCTTGGTGTCCATCTACTCCATTCATCGGCTACCAACGTTTCCCATCTCCTATCTTGTTGATCGTTGGTCATATACCATGAGAAACTATTTCCGTAATTAGTCCCTCTGTCACCATCCGGCATTCCATGGGTAAGAGCACTATATGGTACAGAGATGATCACAGAAGTATTTCTAGGAATGCAGGCCTGTACACCAAATCGGTATGCATTATTCCCATCACACGCTATGTACTGTGGCATTAATTATCGGACTGGGGTCTTTGTTACTTCTTTTGGTCTCTGCAATCTGCGGATGTGATCCTTATTATCATGTCCCGTGCTCATGGCTTTTATAATACTCCCAATTCAAAAAAGAAAAGTAGCATAACAAGGACTGTCCGTGGGGTCCAGAAACCCCCGTTCTTTTATTTTTTCTTTCGCCATTTCTGCACACTACAGCACACCTATGTTCCGAACAGTGGCTTCTTAATGTCTTCTGCTAGCTTTCGTGTCTAACCTGGATCTCAACACCAAGCTCACACACTATTACTAGTCTTGTCCTACTGTTCTTACTGTTTGGCTGTGTCTGCAGAAATGACTTTCTTACAGTGAGTTAAATGAATCCATGTACTTCTTTCCCAATTTTCAAAGCTGTGGGTGTTGTGAGTAGTACTTGATAGGGCCCTTCCCATTTAGGTGAATGCCAGTGTTTTCTCTTGATGCTTCTTATCAACACCCAGTCTCCAGGTACCACTTTAGGTCCTCCTGTGGAGAAATGGGATCATCATGTTTGGAACTCTCCCTCGGTGTCCTTCTAACATTTTTCCTCATGTAATCCGCCAAATTGGCTTCCTCAGGTACATCCCAAATGTGTCCATAATATGGCAATCGATATTTTCTGCCAAACAATGTTTCATACGGTGTCAACCCCATGGTACTAGTTATGTTTATATACATTTTTACCAAATCTACACAATGTGTCCATGGTCTGCCTGTTTCCTCCATTGTCTTTCTAAGTCTGTTTTTTACTGTTCCATTCATCGTTTCCACTAATCCGGCACTTTGTGGATGATAAGAACAATGATTTTTGAGATTAACCTGTAGTGCTTCTCCCACGTATTGCACTATTGCATTAACAAAATGCGCTCCATTATCTGAATAGACTGTTTCTGGTATTCCAAATCGTGGGATGATGTCTTTGCATAATGCTTTAGCCACTGTAAGTGAATCTGCATGTTTTGTAGGGAACAATTCTACCCATTTTGAGAAGGCATCAATTATGACTAAACAAAATTCCTTCCCTTCATGTTTACTCAGCTGTATATAATCCATATGAATCACTTGAAAGGGATATTGTGGTGTTGGAAATTTACCTCTTTGGGGTCTCAAATTGCCTTGTGAGTTGTGTTTTGCACATATCATGCATGCTCTACAATGCTGTTTTGCATATGCATCGAACCCATAAAGACAAAAAATAGATTGCAATTGCGATATCATACCCCCTGATGAGACATGCGTCACGCCATGGCTCATAATAGCTGCCCATTTAAACATATTTTTTGGCAATATGGGTTTCTTTTGTGGTCATACGCACAAGCCATTCGCATACGTAGCTCCTTTAGCTATCCACATTTGTTTTTCTCTGTCAGTTGCCTGCTGTTGCATGTCAGCAAGCAGTGTATGACCTAAATGCAACTCTGGGGTAGTTTCCTGTACAACAAAAATAGAAGGAGCTGCTGCTGCCTCTTTTGCTGCTCTGTCAGCAAAATCATTTCCTTTTGAAACACTGTCAGAGCCATTGGTGTGAGCCGCACATTTGCATATAGCAATTTGTTGAGGCAACTTCACAGCTTGCAGTAGGGCAGTTAGGAGAGTGGCATGAGTCACTGGCTTTCCAGACGACGTCACCATTCCACGCTCCTCCCACAGTTTTGCAAACACATGCACTGTGCTAAAAGCGTACTGGCTGTCTGTATAAATTGTTACAGCCGTACCTTCAAACAGATAGCAAGCTGCAGTTAAAGCAACTAATTCAGCTGCTTGTGCTGAAAATGACGATGGCAATGAAGCAGAATCTAATACTTCTGAATTTGTGACGACAGCATATCCAGATTGCGTTTGTCCATAAGCATTTTTGGTGGAAGAACCATCCACATACACGATTGTACTGTTTGGGATGGGTGTGTCCCGGAGGTCTGGGCGTGCTTTTGTACAAACTGTTGCTACATCAAGACAATTGTGCGGCTCACCATCCTCAGGTAAAGGTATCAATGTGGAGGGATTCAATGTTGTACAGCGCTCTATCGTAAGGTGTGGCTGTGATAATAGCAAGGACATGCACGAAAGATGTCTTGCTGGGGACAAAAGGCTCATGTTTGTCTGCAACAAAAGTGCAGAGACTGCATGTGGAACTTTCAATGTCAACTGATGGAATAGAACAACATTACTGCTACTTTGAACAGCCATAGAGGCCGCAACAACAGCCTGTACGCATGGTGGTAAAGCACTTGCTACTGCATCCAATTTAGATGAGTAGTAGGCAACTGGCCTCAATTTTGAGCCATACCCTTGAACCAAAACACTAGTCATGAACTTATTCTTACAATCAACTGTTTGAATGAATGGTTTACTATAATCTGGTAGTGCCAAAACTGTGGATGACACTAATGTTTGCTTTACTTTTACAAAGGCTTCCTCAGCATCTTTGTTCCATTCCACACGGTTGACATTGAAATATCATCTTTGTACATCAAATCAGAAAGTGGACTAGTCAACTCTGCATAGCAGGGAATCCATGCCCTGCAGTAATTTGTCAATCCAAGAAATGACATCATCTGCTTTTGGTTTGTGGTTTTGGAGCGTGCAAAATTGCTTCCTTCCTGTCAGACAGGATCGTGCGCCCTGTGGCTGATAACTCATGTCCTAAATATTTTACTTTATCCCTACACAACTGAACTTTGTTTTTACTCACTTTGTGGCCATTAATCAAATAAGAAACATAATAATGCTACTGTGTCAGTTATGCAGTTTTCTCGTGTGTCAGAGGCAATCAAAATGTCATCACATACACTAATAGTTGGCTATCTGCCGGGTGAACAAAATTGGCTAAACATGCTGACATGACTTGAGAATAAATAGTTGGACTCTCTGCGTAACCCTGCGGTAATCAGGTGAATGTATATCGTTGTCCTTTAAAGGTAAAAGCAACCAGAATTGACTATCTGGATGCACTGGCACAGAGAAAAATGCATTACTTATGTCAATTACTGAGAAACTATTAGAATTTGGTCTCAGCGATTTAACAAGGTATGTGGATCTGGGACACATGGTGCTCTTTTAATCACAGCAGCATTTACTGCCTGCAGATCTTGAATCATTCTCCACCCCACTGAGGGCGGAGCCTTTTTCACAGGAAATATGGGTGTATTACATGGTGAATCTGGACATGGACTATTACTCCTGCTGTTAATAAATCCTCTATTACTGGCCTAGATTCCGTCAATGCATCAGGTTTCAATGGATACTGTCTTACACATGGTCTGTATTCTGTTTTTGGCCTTATAACTACAGGTTGTGCATTTTTAATCAGTCCTACGTCTGAAGGACCTGTTGTCCACAATCCTGACGTACTGAAGAGAGAAGAGCATCTTCTTCAGGACTCAACTGAAACACTCAGGATTGTGAAGTGGACACATCAATGTGTGTTCCAGCTGTCAGCACCAATGAGACATTAACTAGCACTTTATACAACTTGGTTGATGGACTGAACTCCGTTCGTGGGCCAACTCTACTCCAATCAGAGGCTGACAAAGCTGTTATGACTGTCAGTCCCCATTCTTGCCATTCTGTCAAATATGGCTTACAAAGTGACATATGTAATGGCATACCTGTGAATCTCAATTTTGATACATCTTCAGTGGCGCCTGTTACTGTTATGACGGCTATTGAGTTGCCATCATGAATCAAATCGGTCATTGTCAGTTTCACAGGTGAAACATTTTTCAATTTAGTTTCATAGTCACCATCCGGACCTGGAGGATCTTTATGCCACATTGTGACATGCAGGTCAGGTGGTGACATCTGTTGTTCAGGATTTTTTAGTAGGGCTGTCGCTTGCAAGATGACATCTTTACCCCATCCTGCAGCATCTTCTTCTGAGATGTCAAATGTATAGTAATAGTGGAATGTGGGGTCAGCGCTTTCTTCTCTTACCATGTTAACGCCTCCTGTGCATTCAACAACTAATTT
The DNA here is from genome assembly GCF_902500255.1 of Thalassophryne amazonica. Taxonomy (NCBI): domain Eukaryota; kingdom Metazoa; phylum Chordata; class Actinopteri; order Batrachoidiformes; family Batrachoididae; genus Thalassophryne; species Thalassophryne amazonica. The sequence goes on from NC_047103.1 coordinate 73,819,910, forward strand.
CCCTTGTTCCACAATTATGGACAAGCCCAATGCAGTCAATCCGTCTCGTCCTAGGAGGTTAACTGGACATTGTGGCATGCTTAACACTGACATAGTACACGTCAGGCCAATGGATCTGTCAACGTTATGGGTTTGGTGATAGGGACGTCTGATGTTTGTCCATTTGCAGAGCGAACCCTAAAGAGTTCGTTGCTTAATTGATGGACAGGTATGTTGTCATTACATGTGGTTCTACATGCTCCTGTATCACAAAGGAATGTCACTGGTCGTCCATTTACCAACAAAGTCACTTCTGGTTTTGGTACCGGATTTCCCAGCAAGGGCACACAGATCCATACATACAGATTCAGACTGCCTATCTGATATGGAATCATGGATTATGGATTCTAGTCATTGTGGATACTGTGGCTGCGGAGGATTATTCCGTTGTGGAATTCTCCCTGCTGCTCCCTCAGTAGGTGGATTTGGACAATTTCTATACATATGTCCCTCTCTTCCACAGTTCCAACAAATCAGGGGACCACGTGGTGGCCCTCCCTGCTGTTGTGGTTGCCATGGTCCTTGACGTTGTGGCTGTCCACCTTGTCTATTTTGCCATGGCTTTTTGGGGGCGTTTGCACTGCTTCTGCTGTCTTAAGGTGCCCTGCTGGTAATATATTTCATCATCTCCATGTGCTACATACACTCCTTTGTCGCTGTTTCTTGTCTTTTTCTGTTTAAGACTTCTTCTGCATGACAGCAGTGTGTATGTGTGTCTTCCAATGTGCCTGTAGGCAATCCAATCCAATGTTTCTGTATCCAAGCTTTTATATCCTTATTGGAATGTTGGATCAGAGCGTTTTTCAATTGTTGTTCATACACAGGGTGTTTCTGGCAATATGCCACTATGGACCCTAAACACATTCTCAAATCTGCACCTAAACTCTGTCCATGGCTCTCCTTCTTTCTGAGTTGTCCTGGTAATTTCAGTATAATTTATCTTTGGTCCTAAACATCCCTTTGCACGTGTAATCATAGCTTCCACTCTTGTTTTCAAGACTAGATCATCATGTGTCAATGGTACGCCTTGTTGATCTGCAGGATTCCAGTCTCCGCGTACCTGAACTCCATTTAGGGCCACATGCTTTCATCCACACCTGTTGGACTTCAGGTCCATTAAGGTGGTAAGATGTTCTAATGTTTTCTATATCCTGCATAAATCCCTCAATATCGACATGTGGCGATGGTATCATGTCGACTGCTGCTTTGATATCATCAGCATTCCATGTCCGATAAACGAGCATGGTTGGTAGCTGTCCTGCTGTTCCTGCACGAGGATTTGGTACTTCTATCATAGGATAGGCACCTCCCTGATCACTATGTTCCACCATGGGAGGGGCTGTAGGCACTTTCGCTTGACTGCGTGTTTGTGGTTTTTCTGGTTTTTCTCTTTTTACCTTAGGTTTTACCGCCAAATCATACTGTGGTGGCGGTACATCGTCATCCTCTGGTAGAGGAGATAAAGGTCTCTTTGTCACCGACGATCCAGCCGGCGGTGATTGTTGAGGCTGTTCTGGCTCTCTGTGCTGAATTATGACATCTTCTTCTGCCTTACCTACAGCTTTCTTTATCCTTGCTTTCTCTAATCGTCGCTTCTCTGCTCCTTTCTGTCTGTTCTCTGCTTCTTCCTCCCAAAATGCCACTAAATCTGCCCCTACTTTCTGCATCTTTTCTCATCACCTTTATGTTCCCGTTCTAACTCCTTCTTCAGCTTTTGTATGCTGATCAGGTTCAGGTCGTCCGTCAAAGTCATGTTTATTTATCCAGGTCTCCAATTCTTTGTTGCTTTTGGATTTTTTGCCTCCATAACTTTCCAGTCGTCAGTTGATAAATTTTCCTTATTTTTAGACGTCTTACCCCCCATTTTTATTATCCCTTGTTATAATTTGGACTTCAGACGGGGGCACACCTAGGGTGTTCTAAATCTGAAGTTTTCACACTTTCTTTGGACGTGACAATTAATTTGCCGTCGTGTGGTTGATTCCTTTCACCTCCCCGTAGGAAGCGGAATCACTTGCCTGCTGCTTCCACACGCACGGTTGTCACTAACGTTGTCCAAAGTATTACACTTTCACACAGTTATTTACACTTGCGCAAAACACTATTTACACATAGAAACACTCCTAATAATCGTACGCGTATTCTTATGTCAGGGGAGCTCACCCTCCCGTGAAATTTAACTAATGTCCTGCCTTAGGGGACTCCGCCGTCCCTGCCAAATTTAACTGCCTTTTTACAGTGCACATATTTCTACCCGGGATTTCCTTTACGTATTAAAACAGAGGAGTCCGTATCCTCCTTCCGGAATTTAACTACTTGCGTCCCTCGCAACCGTAGAGGAGTCCGCCCTCCTTACAGAGTTTAACTGTGTTTCATTAACAGACGATTCTGTATCATCGCTTACGGAGTTTAACTGTTTTATGTGATCACTTTATCCCCTACCGGTACGCGTATATAAACAGAGGAGTCCGCACCCTCCTTACAGAGTTTAACTGCTTTGCATTAACAGGCGATTCTGTATCATCGCTTGCGGAATTTAACTGTTTTATGTGATCTGATCACCACTCACTCAGTACTGTTTACAAAGAAATTTTACTCACTGACTCGACTTCCTGTCTGTCTTCTTCGGGAAAATCTCGTCAACCAGACGATGCCAACGGTGGTCGACAATTGCAGACACGATCAATCGATCGATCAGACCTTGGCCAAGGATTTACGTCTGGACTTGACGACCTCCGCCGGACACCTCTGGTATTGTTGAGATCCCGGACGATCCCCCAGTCAATGTTGGGTATTTTCTCCTCCAAACATTTTTAAAACCTTTAACAAGACAAACAGAGTCAAGAAACACCAGTGAGACAGAAAGTCAAATATTACGCGCGGAGTGCGGCCAGGCTGTACACCAAGGCTACACTAAAGTCTGGCCTGCTTTTCCGCTCTTTTTATTAAGAGACGCCCCTCATCACATAAACAAGAAACTTGTCCTAAGGGTGGGGGTAATGACGCAAGACAAGTTTCTTCCCATAACATAAACGCATACGTCAATAAGTGCAGCTGTAAGGAAGAACACTTCAGGTCAGCACATCTCGTTCGTCTGTTGCAGGTATCAGCTGTTCTGCATCTGCCTGAAGTGTCCTGTCTTCCACACTCCTTCACACTAAACACCACATCACAAACGTCAAACAAAATTGAATTCTCAGGATTGCATTAAGACAGGTGCAAAACAGCACATCTCCGTTCTCATGAGAAAGAGACAAAGCTAAACAAGGTTGAATAACACGTATGTTCTCAGGGTGAAGTGCAAAACAGCACAACACCGTTCTCATGAGAAAGAAGGCAAATGTACAAACGTTTAACAGTGATAACATGTATACAAAATCTCTAACAACAGCTCACTTAAAGTGGGCAGTGCAGTCAAACCCCGACCTCCTGCCCACGGACCAAGTTTAATGCTGCTATCGACTCACAATGCAAAAATAATAGTAACGCGCAGTGACATGGTGTCAGTTGTTCAGAGTTGGACCTGAAAAGAACAACTGTTTACACACAGAAATTATCACGCAAGAGACACTGATTTTCTTTGTCCTGTACAGGAGAGGACCAACGAGAAGCTCCTTCAGAAAGAACTGTCGTTTGTCCTAAAGGTCCCGCCCATTTGTTTCTCCTTTTTATTGAATATCGTTACATACAGCATATAGGAGTGACAATATCACAAAACAATGGAAAGACACAAAGTCTGGTCTCACATTGATATGAAAACTGTTATGGCTTTTGAGCCCTCAGTCTCCTAAGCTTTCCATAACAATGTCCAGCCCTTGAACTGTGTTCCAGTTACAATGCTCTTCTTCAAGGCTGAACCATTAATCAAAAGTACACATCTGCGATTAGCCAAACATGACCCTAGCCAACCAGTCTGACATTCTGGCAAAACAGTCTGCACATTGAATGGTCAAAGATCATCTGCTCACTTTTCTCGTTTAACAATCTTAATGATCACTTGAACCATTCAGCGTATATGATTGCTTTTGACATTAAGTAATTATTTAAAGGAATAATAGTACATGAACTTTCACACATGCATATATGTATATATGAAAACTAGAGAACAGAATCAAAGACATGATTACAGAGAGTACATCAAAGTGAAGACATTAATATTTGATAATACATATATTGACAATATAGAGGAAAAACCCTGTCACTTGGAGAAGTAACTTTAATCTGATTACTGATTTGGACAGATTAACGCGTTAGATTACTCGTTACTAAAAAAAGTGGTCAGATTAGAGTAACGCATCACTGTCCACGACCCATCTTCAATGCTGTAACTGAAGGAAGGCGGTTGTTCCCCAAAATCTCGCAATACATGGCCCCAGTCATCCTCTCCTTAATACAGTGCAGTCGTCCTGTCTCATGTGCAGAAAAACACCCCCAAAGCATGATGCTTCCACCGCCATGCATCACAGTAGGGACAGTGTTTTTGGGATGGTACTCAGCATTCTTCTTCCTCCAAACACGGCCAGTGGAATTAAGACCAAAAGTTCTATTTTGGTCTCATCTGACCACGTAACTTTCTCCCATAACTCCTCTGGATCATCCAAATGGTCATGGGCAAACTTAACACGGGCCTGGACGTGTGCTGATTTAAGCAGGGGAACCTTTCGTGCCATGCATGATTTTAACCCATGACGTCTTAGTGTATTATCCACAGTAACCTTGGAAACAGTGGTGCCAGCTCTCTTCAGGTCATTGACCAGCTCCTCCCATGCAGTTCTGGGGTGATTCCTCACCTTTCTTAGGATCATTGATACGCCACGAGGTGGGATCTGGCATGGAGCCCCAGTCCGAGGGAGATTAACAGTCATGTTTAGCTTCTTCCATTTTCTAATAATTGCTCCAACAGTTGATCTTTTTTCACCAAGCTGCTTCGCAATTGCCCTGTAGTCCTTTCCAGCCTTGTGGAGGTCTACAATTTTGTTTGTGGTGTCTTTGGACAGGTCGTTGGTCTTAACCATGTTAGTAGTTGGAGTCTTACTGATTGTGTGGGGTGGACAGGTATCTTTATGCAGTTAAAGACTTCAAATAGGTGCTTCTAATTTGGAATAATAAGTGGAGTGGAGGCGGACTAACAGGTCTTTGAGGGCCAGAATTTCTGCTGATTGGCAGGTGTTGAAATACTTATTTGCAGCAGTAACATGCAAATAAATTCTTAAAAAAAAAAAAAAAAAAAAAAAAAATCATACATTGTGATTTCTGGATTTTTTTTTTTGGATTATGTCTCTCACAGTGGACATGCACCTAAGATGAAAATTTCAGACCCCTCCATAATTTCTAAGTGGGAGAACTTGCAAAATCGCAGGGTGTTCAAATACTTATTTTCCTCACTGTATCTGATCTCACAGCAGTCATATCACCAGTGATGACATAGAAAGCAAAATGAAATCGGAACTGAAACTGATCTCTGATCACATACACAAAGGAAGGTAACAATATATTTGAGGTCTATCAGAAAAGTATCTGACCTTATTATTTTTTTCAAAAACCATATGGATTTGAATCACGTGTGATTGCGTCAGACAAGCTTGAACCCTCGTGCGCATGTGTGTGTTTCCACGCCTATCGGTTGCGTCATTCGCCTGTGAGCAGGCTTTGAGTGAGGAGTGGTCCAGCCCCCTCGTCATTGTTTCATTGCCAGGAAATGGCGGAATGATTTGGGCTTTTTTTCCATCAGAATTTTTTCAGAAACTGTTAGAGACTGGCAGCTGGAAACCATTAGAAACATTTATCTGGCTTTCTGTGAAAATGTTATGGGCTTGGTAGAGAATAAGGAGTGTTACTGTCGCTTTAAGGACGGCCCCCAGCAGCTGTGGGGCGCGCTGCGCTCCAAAGCCGCCATCGACAGGCTGAACGACCATTTCATTTCTAAACGGATGGCTGTCTGGATCCGTGACCATCGTGTGCCATTTCTCTGGTTATCAGAAGAGCTGGACATCAACCATTTTCTGGCAGATTTCACTTTTAACAAGAGATTTTGTCATGGAAAGCCTAGCGATGGATTCGCTACTGGAGCAAGACAAAACCACCTCCGTTTTTGTCTCACAGGACAGCTTTGAGATGGCGTTTAGACAGCTGTCGGTGGTTTTGCAGAGGGGCTCTGATCTAAAGCCATTCTCTTTGTGAAACCTAACACCATCTCCCAGAGCAAAAACAAGCAGCATTTTGTTCATAATCGCCGTTTCGTCGTCGTTCCAACAGGCTTCTGTTCAGGTAAAATACTTGTGAAGTTTGTCTGGTTTTGTGCATTGTGGCACCTTTTTTCGCTGTAAAGACGGCGCCGTTAAATGTGTCAACAATATGCTGTTTTTCACGCCGCAATGGAGCCCTTAAAAAGTGGTGCAAAAAAAAACGCCGTTTAGATGCACAAAATGCGTGTAAAATACGCCATCTGTGCACATCACAATGCACGCAAAAAATGGCAGTTGTGTAGTTTGATATTTCTCCAACCGTCTTTTCTGTCAGCCAGTGGTGGCTCCAGAGATTTTTTTCTGCAGGTGCTGTTGGGTGGGCTTTGTATTTTTATGAGGGCGCTATGAAGTAAGGGCTGTGTCGCCACTGCACTTTGGCACACCTCTGCCATGTTCATGTGTGTGTGCACACATAGCCACGCAGAATGACATGCAGAATGAACCAAATCACACATAAAACAGGGGAGGTGATGGTCTAGTACAGGGGTGGCCAAGTTCGGTCCTTGAGAGCCACATTCCTGACACTCTTAGTTGTCTCCCTGCTCCAACACACTTGAATCCAATGAAAGGCTCATTAAAAGTCTACTAACAAGTCTTTCATTGGATTCAGGTGTGTTGAAGCAGGGAGACAACTAAGGGTGTCAGGAATGTGGCTCTCGAGGACCGAACTTAGCCACCCCTGGTCTAGTGGTTAAGGCAGTGATTCTCAACCGGGGATCGTCAGGGGTGCCGTGGGTATTTTTCATATTCGCGATTACCATGAATTATTAATTTTATCCACAAAGCATAAAACGACTCAGAATCTAGTGTCAAACGTGCTGCAGCCTCGCTCTCGTCTTAAGGCGGGACAATAACAAGGAGGCTGACGGCTGATTAAAACAGTGCCGTCTTCTTTAAAAGCCGTCTAAAATGCGGAGCTGTCGGTGTGTGTGTCTGTGCCTGTGTGCGCGCGGAGTTAACAGGCTGCAGACTGCGAGGGAGGGGGTGGGTGAGGGAGATTCCTGAATGCAGGCGCGACACGTTCAGTGCGCAGCGAGCGCGGACCAGAGAGGATTTTAACCCGAGTGAACGTTAACAAAATGGAAACGTGAAGCTGCCTTTACTTCTCTCTGAACTTTCTCTAAAGGTGTGATTCTGCCGTTACCGTCCTGTTCACACCATGTGCGCGTCGTATGCTGAATTTATGAGATCATGAGATGAAATAAACGGTCAAATATCTTTAAAAACATATTTAAAAAATGAGAATATATGAATGAACTGAGACACAAAAAAAAAAAAAATGTTCAGACACAGATCACAAAAAGCAGGCGAGAACTCTGAACTTTAACAGCTGTTATTTTCCAAAGGTATTTATTTGTTCAATCTTGAGCTTAATGTAGTGTTAAGCACAAAACGTGACTGATGAGGAGAAACAATTTCAGAAATGCAACAGAAACAACCACAAATCAGAAAAAGTTGGGACTGTATGTAAAATGAAGATAAAAATAAAAATGTTGCACCATTCCCAGTTTCTCCACTCACAGAAGCCAAACGTTCTTCCAGAGTTGTGTAATTATACTACAACAGTAGAATATAAAGAAAGGGAAAAAACAAACAAAAAAACAGACAATATATTCATCAATCGCAATTATTTGTCTGACAATTAATCGTCTCCAGAAATTCCTAATCGTGACAGCCGTACTTGAGATCAGAGCGCAAAATGCTTGAGGATTTTCGAAATGCGGTGTTTTCTGTATTGATTTTCTATTGCGATAATTGGGTTTTGTGCAAAACCAGAGGTAATAGCATTATAATATTATTTTGGTTGGTGGTGTGCCGCAGAATTTTGTAAATATAAAAAGGGTGCCGCGGCTCAAAAAAGGTTGAAAATCACTGGGTTAAGGTGTTGGGCTTGAGTCCAGAAGATCATGGTTTCAAATCCCCGCCTGACTGGAAAATCACTCAGGGCCCTTGGGCAAGGCCTTTAATCCTCTATTGCTCCCGGTGTGTAGTGAGTGCCTTGTATGGCAGGACCCTGACATCGGGGTGAATGTGAGGCATAATTGTAAAGCGCTTTGAGCATCTGATGCAGATGGAAAAGCGCTATATAAATGCAGTCCATTTACCATTTAAAACTACTGTTCAATACAAATATCCACAGATCTCCACATTTCATTGGGACATGGGACTAACCTGGTTAAATAAAAATTTCCCCTCAGCCACTGAATATGAAATGTTTGCTCTGTGGTACGGTGGCTGGGAAGTGTAAATCAATCAGTCGTGAAAACTGAAAGTAAAACAGCAAAAAGATGCTTCGACAAGACTGGTCAGTGTTGTACTGACTTTTCATTTGTTTGTTAGCTTGTTCACCTTAAATTTGGAGCATTTTTCATCTGATTGACTTGAAATTTTGTCAGAACGTGACTGAGTGTGTGTATAAGCCTATGATTTTTGGAGTGGTTCCAATCATATTTACCTTCAGTTCTGATGTAAAGCGATTCTCTTTGTGAAAATGTGGAGCTCTTAAAAAGCTGTGTAAAATAAATAAATAAATAAATAAATAAAAAATAAAAATCAGTACCGTATTTTCCGGACTATAAGTCGCACTTTTTTACATGTTTTGGCCGGGGGTGCGACCTATACTCCGGTGCGACTTATAAATGAAAAATATACCGGTAGGATCTCAATTAATTTACTGTAACAAAACAATTTTACGTGACAGAGTCGATCTATGTTTTAAAATGGCCACCAGAAAAGGAAATGCAATGCATCATGGACACTGTAGTATGGCGGCCGTCCTATAAGTCACGCTGGTCGCGATAACCAATCAGAGAACAGAACGTTGGACGCGTATTCCTCACCTCACCCACAGCGTGTGAAGCTGACGAATACGGTGCTTGCTGTTATTCCGGCATGGCGAACAAAACAGCTTCAACCCTTGGATATCAGTGTGAGCAGAGTGTTTAAGTTGACGCTGAGAGCTGCGTGGGAGCACCGGGTGAGCGACGGAGGATTAGTGTGTGCACTTGGAAGGAGCTGGCGTCGAAGATTGTGAATAGCGTTTGAAGCAGACGAACATGGTGTTTATTCCGGGACGGTTAACAAACAGCTTCAACCCTTGGATATCAGTGTGAGCAGAGTTGACGCTGAGAGCTGCATGGGAGCACTGAGCGACGGCGGAGGATTAGCGTCTCCACTTGGAAGGAGCTGGATCGACAACGCTGGGTGGTCATGAGCTGCGCAGGTAGGTGCTGCATGGTTCGGTTCGCAATGTGGTCCGCAAAATACAAACATATCTGTAGGTAAAATGCAGCTCACGAGAGGGCACTCAAGGCTTGTGTGACTGTTCCTGCGACTTCTGACTACCATAGAAAAAATAAAAATTTCAACGTTACTGATAACTTAACAAGACAACGGAGAAGGCCCGAAAAAATGCCACCAAAAAGAAAATCATACTCTGCAGATTGTAAGTTACGACTGGTGAAATATGCATCTGAAAACGGTAGCCGTCACAATATTATCATCTGAACTTTTCATGTTAAGTTAACATACCTGTATGTCCATGGGACTTATAGTCCAGTGCAACTTATTTATGGTTTATTTTTCTTTATAATGATAAAGTGGCTGGTGCGACTTATACTCCGGTGCGACTTATTTATGGTTTATTTTTCTTTATAATGGATAAAGTGGCTGGTGGACTTATACTCCGGTGCGACTTATCGTCCGGAAAATACGGTATTTAGATTCACACAACATGAGTCAAATACATGCCGCATGAAGCCCCTTTCACATTGGAGTATTCGTAGAGCTGCTCATTGCGGCTTTGTGTTTCATTTAAATAACGCCTGAAATACGCGTGTACGCAGCCTTTTTTCAGTGTTCGTTCATACTTGCAGCTGTGTGTGTTCGCATTTTAATGTGTGCACACAGTCGAGTGTACCATGCCGCTATTAAACCAGTTCAGTGCTATTTTCTGCCTCTGTGGAAGTGCGCTCTGTTCTCTACTGCATGGTGTGGTGCGGTTCAAAAACAGAATCATTTAACATTATTATTATTATTTATTTTTTTTCTTCGTGGATCACTTTTTGTGTCCAGATGCTGCCGAGTCTGGTTGTGGTAAAGGCTGCCCTGAACAAAATGCTGTGACTCGTTAAACTTTTAAACCTCCAGTTGCTCCAATCAGGTCCGCTGATTTGATCAGACCTGGTCGATCAGGTCATCTGATGATCGCACCGACATGCAGCGAGTGCGCTTTTATTTTAAAGAGTCACAGGTCTGATCAGACACACACACACACACACACACACAGAGAGACAGAGAGCTTTTATTTTAAAGCAGCGTAGACGATACGCTGTGTGTTGTTTATGCAGAAAAGGTCTGATGACAACACACAGCTTGTTTCTGCCCAAGAGACCATCAACCAATCACAGACGGGGACTCACACAGTTAATTTGCATGCAGCGTGTGCAGTGACACTGCATGCAAATTAAACTGTGTGAGTCCCCGTCTGTGATTGGTGCATGCATTTACAGCTCTAATGCGGCAGGAGTGTAGCGAAAGTCACGTGTACGAACACAGCCAATCGAGTGACCCGATTTTCACATCATTCGACTCTAAAAACCTTAACTGTGCTCTACTTAATTGTGTCTGGTTAAACATTTTTACACTTATAAATATTGAGTAAATTAAGGAGCTGCTAAATATTTTAAATATACTTGATGATGTTGGCAAATCAAAGTAAAAATGATCAGTATAAGTAGTCCTTTCCAAATATTCTGAATGAAATTGACCAAACAAATTAAAGATATTACAAAAATATAATTTGTTAACCAAATGCTAATTTATTTCAATGAAATAACTTCAAAAATTAATGTAAAGTTCAGTTAAAAATACATGTTAAACTTTTAGGCATTTCATTTGTATATCCAACTCAATCAAACTGAATATCTTTCATAGATTTTGTTCAGGCAGTACAGCTGTTTCTTACTGGGATATATAAAAAGACACTGAATGACTTTTTAGAATGTATGAAAACAAAGTAAAACAGCTAAAACACCAAACACACCTTTCGATAAGACTTCCAAGTAATACCACTGACTTTCCCTTCTTTTCTCTCAAGCCACCAAATTTGAAATGTTTGTGTCATGGTACGGTGGCTGTGAAGTGCAAATCAGTCAGTGGTAAAACCTTAAAGTAAAACAGCAAAAAAATGTTTCGACAAGACTGGTCAGTGTACCACTGACTTTTCATTTATTTATTACTACGGCTGCTTGGTTTGTACCTCTTTTTATATTTGCAGTTGTACTGTTTTGTTGTTGTGTGGTTTGCATTGTATGTTTTATGATGTTTTTATGTATGTGTATTCCTGCTGTGCATAAATTGCCCTTTGAGAGACAAAGAATGAATTCAGCTGGAACATTGTCAGAAAGGCAGCCACATTCCATTCAGCAAAAATGAAGTCTTCACCCAAGCTTCTTCAGCAGGTCCACGGCTTCCTTGTGGGCCTGCAGAGGAACAAATTTAAACACACAGACTGCTGATGAAACAAATCCTGTATCAACTCCGGTTTGATGCACAAGATGAAGTATTATTACAACTTCAGACTAGTGGTCTAAATAAGATTAAACTTCATAAATACAATGTTCGCTGCAGTACTTTTTGCAGCAGTTTCTCTTTGCCTGTACGGGACGTATTGCTGAGATTCTTTACTATAAAACCCTGCAGGGTACAAAATCTGGATTTATGTTCAGTCATCTAAAAACTGGTGTGATTACTGCATGAGTTAAGTGGTCCTGTGTAGTTGTGAGCACTCAGTATGGCAGCAATCAGTAACTTATTTACGCCTTTATACTTCTTCTGGAGAAGATGATATTAAAACAATATGCTGCAGATGAAGACAGCATTTTTGGATAACTTTTACTGACAATAAGGAGGCAGGTTGTTCCCCTTCATCAGACTAGATTGGTGAGAGAACCAATCCTAACCTTGGTGGTGATCCCGATGGGGGAGAATGATCACTAATAAACTCTCGGGCTCTGATGGACGGCAGACTGTTAGTTCTTGGTGCAGATATATGTTCAAATATGCAGTTCTACTTTCAAATGTCACCAGTCATCCTCTTTAAGCAGGAGATTGCAGGTAACAGAGTGCAGTGGCACTGAACGGATGCAAGTGAAAGGTCTGGAGAGGATTTGTTGTGGTGAGAAAAAGAATTTGTGCAGGAAAGGCAAGCATACGCACGGCAACAGAGACATTACACTGGAAAATTCCATGGCAGTTCTGTGAATACTGATTTCTTTAACACCTGTTATTCTGCACAAGGTGTGTACATAAGGTCAGGTTGTGACTGGACTTGCCATAACTGCACACGCGCACACACGCGCACACACACACACACACACACACACACACACACACACACACACACACACACACACACACACACACACACACACACACACACACACAGAATGGCCAAACAGACACCTGTCACCTGCACTACTTTTTAAAGGTAAGTTGAAAGCTGTCTGTCCATCTGTCAGCTTTGTCTGTTATAAGATCTGAGTGTGTGATTTAGAGTTTGTACTGTGTTTTGTACTAAAGCACAGCCAATTACGTGTCATAATGATGTGGTGATCTGGACCCCCTGTGAAAACTTAATTTAATCTTTAATAAGCAGCTTAGTCCCATTGAGATCAAGATCTCTTTTGTAAGGGAGACCTGGGCAATTATAAAGTTTCCAATTCACCAAACCTGCATGCCTTTAAGTCTTTAATCCACCCCCCCCAACCCACCACAAAGAGAAAACAGCCTTAAAATACAATACAAACCAGTGCTACCAAAGTTGTAAATATCTCATTAGTTATGTGTGTGTGTGTGTGTTACAGTTACACATTCCTATTATGGGCTATTTGCTATATGCAGAGTGTAAATGTGGCTAACCTGCAAATTTAAGGTGCATCTGAATGTTATGCTCAAAAAATGCCACAAAGTCACTGCATTAGACTTCAGACCTGCTTTTAGGTGGTCTAAAATGCAAAGTGTAACAAAATACCACACCTCACTAGCAGACAGACACACCCATGGACGCACAGCTGAGTAAAAGTACATTTGGGACCGAAGGAAAATTTGTGCAGGACATGAAAACAACAACGGCATTGATAGTAGAGAAGCTTGAATCTTCGACTGGACTGGGTTGCTTGACGTGAGGACGTTTCGCTTCAAATCGCAGAAGCTTCCTCAGCTAAAATTCTTGCTCTGGAAGTCTGACTTCTGTCTGACTCTTGTAGAGACGAATAAACAGAAGCCAACAAAAGCTGGAGTTTTAAACCTAACCAGACCCCTCCTACTGAGAGGCAGACTGCTATACGCTAGTGACTAAACAATAGCTCTAATTAGCAACTATTGTGCTCTAGTTAGCACTCTCCTAATGACAGGGCAGCTGTCCCTCCTAATGATGGGATGGATGCTCCCTTGATGACTCTCCTGATGATGTGAATGACTCATTACCATGAACAAAAGACTGAAACTCCTTTGACCTGAGTACCCCATTGTGGACCTCAGTCTGCAGTTCATCTCCACCTTAAAGACACTAACCACACGTTTGAGGACAGGGAAGTTAAAATATTAGCCAGAGAGAAGAAATGGTTTGAGAGAGGGGTCAAGGAGGCATTCTTTGTGAAACGTTTGAAACCCAGCCTCAACCGGGGAGGGGGTCTGAGACACGCTTTATCCCCTGTTTACAATGGGGTACTCAGGTCAAAGGAGTTTCAGTCTTTTGTTCATGGTAATGAGTCATTCACATCATCAGGAGAGTCATCAAGGGAGCAATCAGGAAAGGCATCCATCCCATCATTAGGAGGGACAGCTGCCCTGTCATTAGGAGAGTCCTAACTAGAGCACAACAGTTGCTAATTAGAGCTATTGTTTAGTCACTAGCCTATAGCAGTCTGCCTCTCAGTAGGAGGGGTCTGGTTAGGTTTAAAACTCCAGCTTTTGATTGGCTTCTGTTTATTTGTCTCTACAAGAATCAGACAGAAGTCAGACTTCCAGAGCAAGAATTTCAGCTGAGGAAGCTTCTGCGATTTTAAGCGAAACGTCCTCACGTCAAGCAACCCAGTCCAGTCTAAGATTCAAGCTTCTCTACTATGGAAACCATCTGGACAACTGAGAGCCTACACAGAAACAACTGTGTTGCGTATAGTCTAGTAATGATTTGTCTTTTGTGTAGAAGACATGATGACTGCATGTGTTCTTAACAGAGTGCTCTCTAAATGTAAAGTGTGTCATTGAGTATTTGTACCTCTTTATCTTCCCAGGTGCGAGCAGGATATTCTTTAGCTTTGGTCAGCCAGAGTCGAGCATTCTGCTGGTCATTTAAAGCCATGTAGGTCTTCCCGAGCATCAGCAGGTTTTTACTGTAGAAGTTGGGATCAACTAAGAAAAACAAAAATGTATTGACTTGCTTTTGAACCTCTAAACCAGGGGTGGGCATCGAGGGCCGAGATACTGCTTGTTTTCCTTGCAACCAATCACCTCAGCAGGTGGGTGGCTGATGAGCTTCTCTGAACATAAACACCTGATCGTCAATGAAATCACCTGCTGAGGTGATTGGTAGCAAGGAAAACCTGCAGTGTCTTGGCCCTTCATGGCACATGATTGCCCACCCCTGCTCGAAACAATACTGAGCAAAACTTAAACACTACACTCTGACACGATCTTCATGGACATACAGTAGTGCTCAGAATAATAGTAGTGCTATGTGACTAAAAAGATTAATCCAGTTTTTGAGTATATTTCTTATTGTTACATGGGAAACAAGGTACCAGTAGATTCTCACAAATCCAACAAGACCAAGCATTCATGATATTCACACTCTTAAGGCTATGAAATTGGGCTATTAGTAAAAAAAATTAGAAAAGGGGGTGTTGACAATAATAGTAGTGTGGCATTCAGTCAGTGAGTTTGTCAATTTTGTGGAACAAACAGGTGTGAATCAGGTGTCTCCTATTTAAGGATGAAGACAGCACCTGTTGAACATGCTTTTCTCTTTGAAAGCCTGAGGAAAATGGGACGTTCAAGACACTGTTCAGAAGAACAGCGTAGTTTGATTAAAAAGTTGAGTGGGGAGGGGAAATCTTATACGCAGGTGCAAAACATTCTAGGCTGTTCATCTACAATGATCTCCAATGCTTTAAAATGGACAAAAAAAAAACAAAAAAAAAAAAAACAGACGTGTGGAAGAAAACGGAAAACAACCATCAAAATGGATAGAAGAATAACCAGAATGGCAAAGGCTCACCCATTGATCAGCTCCAGGATGATCAAAGACAGTCTGGAGTTACCTGTAAGTGCTGTGACAGAAGACACCTGTGTGAAGCTAATTTATTTGCAAGAATCCCCTGCAAAGTCCCTCTGTTAAATAAAAGACGTGCAGAAGAGGTTACAATTTGCCAAAGAACACATCAACTGGCCTAAAGAGAAATGGAGGAATATTTTGTGGACTGATGAGAGTAAAATTGTTCTTTTTGGGTCCAAGGGCCGCAGACAGTTTGTGAGACAACCCCCAAACTCTGAATTCAAGCCACAGTTCACAGTGAAGACAGTGAAGCATGGTGGTGCAAGCATGATGATATGGGCATGTTTCTCCTACTATGGTGTTGGGCCTATATATCGCATACCAGGTATCATGGATCAGTTTGGATATGTCAAAATACTTGAAGAGGTCATGCTGCCTTATGCTGAAGAGCCCTTGAAATGTGTGTTTCAATAGGACAATGACCCCAAGCACAGTAGTAAATGAGCAAAATCTTGGTTCCAAGCTAACAAAATTAATGCCTCGCAGATGTGAAGAAATCATGAAAAACTGTGGTTATACAACTAAATACTAGTTTAGTGATTCACAGGACTGCTAAAAAAGCAGTTTGAACATAATAGTTTTGAGTTTGTAGCGTCAACAGCAGATGCTACTATTATTGTGAACACCCCCTTTTCTACTTTTTTTTTTTTTTTTTACTAATAGCCCAATTTCACAGCCTTAAGAGTGTGCATATCATGAATGCTTGGTCTTGTTGGATTTGTGAGAATCTACTGGTACCTTGTTTCCCATGTAACAATAAGAAATATACTCAAAACCTGGATTAATCTTTTTAGTCACATAGCACTATTATTATTCTGAACACTATTGTAAGATGTGTGCATATTGTTGGTTTGTATGTTTTATTTGCACCTGATAGTTCACATTTTAAATTGTTAATATGGACAAGTGTCACTGTTGTGCCTTTGTATTTTTATGTAGAGCGGTTTGTAAAAATTTCTACCTAAAGTACTACATAAATTTTTTTTGTATGCTTTCATTGATAATTTTAGTATCTCTTTATTTTACTTCAGCCTGTTCACCGGTCCTTAGTGTACTGATCTGTGTTCTGAATTTTATGGAACAAATGGAAAGACTATAATCAATCAATCAATTTTATTTATATAGCGCCAAATCACAACAAACAGTTGCCCCAAGGTGCTTTATATTGTAAGGCAAGGCCATACAATAATTACGTAAAAACCCCAACGGTCAAAACGACCCCCTGTGAGCAAGCACTTGGCGACAGTGGGAAGGAAAAACTCCTTTTTAACAGGAAGAAACCTCCAGCAGAACCAGGCTCAGGGAGGGGCAGTCTTCTGCTGGGACTGGTTGGGGCTGAGGGAGAGAACCAGGAAAAAGACATGCTGTGGAGGGGAGCAGAGATCAGTCACTAATGATTAAATGCAGAGTGGTGCATACAGAGCAAAAAGAGAAAGAAACACTCAGTGCATCATGGGAACCCCCCAGCAGTCTAAGTCTATAGCAGCATAACTAAGGGATGGTTCAGGGTCACCTGATCCAGCCCTAACTATAAGCTTTAGCAAAAAGGAAAGTTTTAAGCCTAATCTTACAAGTAGAGAGGGTGTCTGTCTCCCTGATCTGAATTGGGAGCTGCTTCCACAGGAGAGGAGCCTGAAAGCTGAAGGCTCTGCCTCCCATTCTACTCTTACAAACCCTAGGAACTACAAGTAAGCCTGCAGTCTGAGAGCGAAGCGCTCTATTGGGGTGATATGGTACTATGAGGTCCCTAAGATAAGATGGGACCTGATTATTCAAAACCTTATAAGTAAGAAGAAGAATTTTAAATTCTATTCTAGAATTAACAGGAAGCCAATGAAGAGAGGCCAATACAGGTAAGATATGCTCTCTCCTTCTAGTCCTCGTTAGTACTCTAGCTGCAGCATTTTGAATTAACTGAAGGCTTTTCAGGGAACTTTTAGGACAACCTGACAATAACGAATTACAATAGTCCAGCCTAGAGGAAATAAATGCATGAATTAGTTTTTCAGCATCACTCTGAGACAAGACCTTTCTAATTTTAGAGATATTGCGCAAATGCAAAAAAGCAGTCCTACATATTTGTTTAATATGCACTTTGAATGACATATCCTGATCAAAAATGACTCCAAGATTTCTCACAGTATTACTAGGGGTCAGGGTAATGCCATCCAGAGTAAGGATCTGGTTAGACACCATGTTTCTAAGATTTGTGGGGCCAAGTACAGTAACTTCAGTTTTATCTGAGTTTAAAAGCAGGAAATTAGAGGTCATCCATGTCTTTATGTCTGTAAGACAATCCTGCAGTTTAGCTAATTGGTGTTTGTCCTCTGGCTTCATGGAGGATAAAGCTGGGTATCATCTGCGTAACAATGAAAATTCAAGCAATGCCGTCTAATAATACTGCCTAAGGGAAGCATGTATAAAGTGAATAAAATTGGTCCTAGCACAGAACCTTGTGGAACTCCATAATTAACCTTAGTCTGTGAAGATTCCCCATTTACATGAACAAATTGTAATCAGATAAATATGATTCAAACCACCGCAGCGCAGTGCCTTTAATACCTATGGCATGCTCTAATCTCTGTAATAAAATTTTATGGTCAACAGTATCAAAAGCAGCACTGAGGTCTAACAGAACAAGCACAGAGATGAGTCCACTGTCTGAGGCCATAAGAAGATCATTTGTAACCTTCACTAATGCTGTTTCTGAATTCTAAAACCTGACAAACTCTTCAAATAGACCATTCCTCTGCAGATGATCAGTTAGCTGTTTTACAACTACCCTTTCAAGAATTTTTGAGAGAAAAGGAAGGTTGGAGATTGGCCTATAATTAGCTAAGATAGCTGGGTCAAGTGATGGCTTTTTAAGTAATGGTTTAATTACTGCCACCTTAAAAGCCTGTGGTACATATCCAACTAATAAAGATAGATTGATCATATTTAAGATCGAAGCATTAAATAATGGTATGGCTTCCTTGAACAGCCTGGTAGGAATGGGGTCTAATAGACATGTTGATGGTTTGGATGAAGTAACTAATGAAAATAACTCAGACAGAACAATCTGAGAGAAAGAGTCTAACCAAATACCGGCATCACTGAAAGCAGCCAAAGATAACGATACATCTTTGGGATGGTTATGAGTAATTTTTTCTCTAATAGTTAAAATTATTAGCAAAGAAAGTCATGAAGTCATTACTAGTTAAACTTAAAGGAATACTCGGCTCAATAGAGCTCTGACTCTTTGTCAGCCTGGCTACAGTGCTGAAAAGAAACCTGGGGTTGTTCTTATTTTCTTCAATTAGTGATGAGTAGTAAGATGTCCTAGCTTTACGGAGGGCTTTTTTTATAGCGCAACAGACTCTTTTTCCAGGCTAAGTGAAGATCTTCTAAATTAGTGAGACGCCATTTCCTCTCCAACTTACGGGTTATCTGCTTTAAGCTGCGAGTTTGTGAGTTATACCACGGAGTCAGGCACTTCTGATTTAAAGCTCTCTTTTTCAGAGGAGCTACAGCATCCAAAGTTGTCTTCAATGAGGATGTAAAACTATTGACGAGATACTCTATCTCACTTACAGAGTTTAGGTAGCTACCCTGCACTGTGTTGGTATATGGCATTAGAGAACATAAAGAAGGAATCATATCCTTAAACCTAGTTACAGCGCTTTCTGAAAGACTTCTAGTGTAATGAAACTTATTCCCCACTGCTGGGTAGTCCACCAGAGTAAATGTAAATGTTATTAAGAAATGATCAGACAGAAGGGAGTTTTCAGGGAATACTGTTAAGTCTTCAATTTCCATACCATAAGTCAGAACAAGATCTAAGATATGATTAAAGTGGTGGGTGGACTCATTTACATTTTGAGCAAAGCCAATTGAGTCTAATAATAGATTAAATGCAGTGTTGAGGCTGTCATTCTCAGCATCTGTGTGGATGTTAAAATCGCCCACTATAATTATCTTATCTGAGCTAAGCACTAAGTCAGACAAAAGGTCTGAAAATTCACAGAGAAACTCACAGTAACGACCAGGTGGACGATAGATAATAACAAATAAAAATGGTTTTTGGGATTTCCAATTTGGATGGACAAGACTAAGAGTCAAGCTTTCAAATGAATTAAAGCTCTGTCTGGGTTTTTGATTAATTAATAAGCTGGAATGGAAGATTGCTGCTAATCCTCCGCCTCGGCCCGTGCTACGAGCATTCTGGCAGTTAGTGTGACTCGGGGGTGTTGACTCATTTAAACTAACATATTCATCCTGCTGTAACCAGGTTTCTGTAAGGCAGAATAAATCAATATGTTGATCAATTATTATATCATTTACTAACAGGGGCTTAGAAGAGAGAGACCTAATGTTTAATAGTTTAATAGACCACATTTAACTGTTTTAGTCTGTGGTGCAGTTGAAGGTGCTATATTATTTTTTCTTTTTGAATTTTTATGCTTAAATAGATTTTTGCTGGTTATTGGTGGTCTGGGAGCAGACCATATCTATAAGAACATCATTGCAGTGAACTAAAAAGGATACACATTTGCTACACTTCATTACTTATGCTTGCTTCATTACTCCTCCAAGGCATGTACTCACCAAATATGAAGTTTTTGCGAGCAATAGGTGCCGAGCTGGGGTGGTGGCCAAGCGGTTAATGCGCTTGGTTTCAGTGCAAACGGTTCCGGGTTCAAATCCCACCCCTGCCACATTTCTCCATATAATGTGGAGTTGCACCAGGAAGGGTATCCGGGGTAAAACCTGTGCCAATTCAACATGCCGATTTGCTGTGGCGACCCTGAGTGCAAACAAGGGAGCAGCCGAAGGGACTTACCTTTTAGGTGCCGAGCTACATTGCAGCGAACGAACTGCAGACGGACAAAAACCCATAAACAACACTGCAATTTCCAATATGTAATGTTGTTATCGAGCGGACAATACATGTATGATCCCTCTGTGCCTCTGTATATCAGTGATTCTCAACCGGGGTGCCGCGGCACCCTAGGGTGCCGTGATCGATCGTCAGGGGTGCCGTGGGTATTTTTCATATTCGCGATTACCGTGAATTATTTATTTTATCCACAAAGCATAAAACGACTCAGAATCTGACGTCATTGTGCTGCAGCCTCGCTCTCGTCTTAAGGCGGGACAATAACAAGGAGGCTGACGGCCGATTAAAACAGTGCCGTCTCCTTCAAAAGCCGTCTAAAATGCGGAGCTGTCGGTGTGTGTGTCTGTGTGTGCATGCGCGCGGAGTTAACAGGCTGCAGACTGCGAGGGAGGGGAGGGGGTGGGTGAGGGAGATTCCTGAATGCAGGCGCGACACGTTCAGTGCGCAGCGAGCGCGGAGCAGAGAGAGGATTTTAAATGGAGTGAACATGTTAACAAAACGAAAACGTGAAGCTTTTACTTCTCTCTGAACTTTCTCTAAAGGTGTGATTCTGCCGTTAACGTCCTGTTCACACCATGTGCACGCGCACATGGTGTGAACAGGACGTATGCTGAATTTATGAGATCATGAGATGAAATAAACGGTCAAATATCTTTAAAAACATATTTAAAAAATGAGAATATGAATGATACACACAAAAAAAAAATGTTCAGATGCACAGATCACAAAAAGCAGGTGAGAACTCTGAACTTTAACAGCTGTTATTTTCCAAAGGTATTTATTTGTTCAGTCTTGAGCTTAATGTAGTGTTTAAGCACAAAACGTGACTGATGAGGAGAAACAATTTCAGAAATGCAACAGAAACAACCACAAATCAGAAAAAGTTGGGACTGTATGTAAAATGAAGATAAAAATAAAAATGTTGCACCATTCCCAGTTTCTCCACTCACAGAAGCCAAACGTTCTTCCAGAGTTGTGTAATTATACTACAATAGTAGAATATAAAGAAGGGGGGAAAAAAAATAGACAATATATTCGTCAATCGCAATTATTTGTCTGACAATTAATCGTCTCCAGAAATTTCTAATCGTGACAGCCCTACTTGAGATCAGAGCGCAAAATGCTTGAGGATTTTCGAAATGCGATGTTTTCTGTATCGATTTTCTATTGCGATAATTGGGTTTTGCGCAAAACCAGAGGTAATAGCATTATAATATTATTTTAGTTGGTGGTGTGCCACAGGATTTTGTAAATATAAAAAGGGTGCCGCGACTCAAAAAAGGTTGAAAAACACTGCTGTATATGACCCATGGTCACAGACATACAGTCATGAAATGACATGAATGAAGCAGTGTGCTCTCATTATGTCTTATTATGTCCAGCCGGATATATAAATAATTACTACAATAACTACATACACAATTACATAACAAATAACTAAAATAAATGATCACATAACACAGAAACAGAGACTTTGTCCTGTGGGCTGAACGGACAGGTGGACATGTCTGAAAACAGCAGCAGTTGTTGAGATCTCTGGACAGCGAGTCACAGCTGGAAAACACGCACCGTGTTTTGAAGGACATGACCTTACAAATGTACACCGTGAGGCGCATGTGTGTGCTTGCTGTCCTGACGTGGAAATACATAAAAACTTATATCATGGACTTCCGGTTTGGCAAGCATGAGTCACGCTTTTCTTCAGCTCCCACGGCTCTTAGTTATTCTAAACATCCCATCATGTCACCTATGTCTGCCAAGTCGAGTGAGAAAACAGCAGAGATTGAGGCTGTTAACACTCCTGCTAGTGTTAGCAAAGCTGACCAAACAGCATTGCTAGCCGAACACAGAACGGCTTTATTGGCAGAGCTAAAACACAGCTTTTTCGATGATGTGCATAAAAAACTGGATGGACTTCAGAAGGCATCGGATAACCATGGAGAGCATCTGGAATCTCTAGAAGAAAATGTGGAAACCCTTCATGAGCGCTTTGCTAAAGTAGAGGATAGCTGTGAGTCACTATGGACTGCTAATGAGAAGCTAAAGGCTAAGTTTTCAGATACTGAGTCGAGGAACAAACGGTGTAATGCCCGCTTTATTGGTTTACAAGAGGGTATTGAGGGTTCACAACCCTCCAAGTTATTCTCACAGTTGTAAGATGTTTTTGGGAGGGTTATTTTCCCTTCTCCTCCTGAACTGGACCGTGCACACCGTATTTAGGCCCCCAAACCGGCTCCCGGAGGCAAGCCTCGGCCTGTCATTGTCTGCTTCCACCGCTACCAAAACAAGGAGCTGCTGATAGGAGAGGCCAGGAGGAGAAGCGACCTAAAGTATATGGACAAACCATTCTGGATGGATTCTGGTGGTTAACCAATGGAGAGAGTACAGGTCGGTAATGATAGACTTGTACAAGGGGGGTCTGAAACCTTTGCTCCAGTACCCGGCGCGGCTGCGCATCACTAAAGCCGATGGCATGCGCGTCACGTTTGGCTCTACAGCTGAGGTGGAAAAGTTTGTGGAAGATTTCAAGGCAGACTGAACTGTTTTGAAGTGGGTGAAGCGTGAAACTATTTTTGATGACTGTTATAGTGGTATACTGTTTCCAATGCTAGTCACCTAACCTATATATACAGCCATGTTGCTGGAGTGCCGATGTAAGTATTTGCACATATTTTGAATGACGGGGTTAACTGGTTTAACACTGCCGGTGTGTTTATTTTACCTTGTTATTATGCTGCCTTAAGGAGCTTAAGGTAGGACAGTTATGGAAGTGTTTCAGTTAGAGAGGGCAGGTGTGCTGTTTGTTCCAACAGCTAGTGTCACCTGGGGGTTCAGAGGGTTCATGAGAGGGTTTTTGTGTTCTACTGTCAACGCTATGAGACAAATGTTTTATGTTTTCTTTATTTGATCAGTCAGTCAATATTAGAGATAATGGACACAGTTTTGGTGTGTTTTTCAATTTATTATAATTATATTTTTTGACATATGATTGCAATGACTACTTCTGTTGATTTAGTCACCTGGAATGTTAAAGGCTTGAACCACCCTGTTAAAAGAAAAGGTTCTCACTCATTTGAAAAATATGGGTGCTGGTATAGCCTTTATTCAAGAAACTCATCTAAAAAATGCAGATAATGCCTGTTTGAAATCTGGTGGGGTGGGGCAGCTTTTTCATTCTACTTTTACAGGGAAGGCTAGAAGTGTTGCCATATTGATAAACAAAAGAGTTCCTTTTACTCCTTCAACCCTGGCTGATTCTAGCGGTTGTTATATTATAGTAACAGGTTCACTTCTCAATCTTTATGTTTCATTAGTTAATATATACGGCCCAAACTGTGATGACCCCAATTTTTTTCACGAATCTTTGCCCTGTTTGGATTCCCACTTACCTTTATGGGAGGTGACTTTAATTTATGCTTGGACCCTGTGATGGATGGATCATCTGTTTGAACTAGATATTCAATTACAAAATCAACTTCCATTTCAGATATCTGTTTTTTTTTTTTTTTTTTTTTTAAACACCCGCAGACAATACTTTTTTTTTTTTTCAAATGCTCATCAAACCTACAGTGGAATCAACTATTTTTTTTTCTGATAACAAATTAACCTGTCATGTTAAGTCATGTGATTATCAACCTATTGTAATATCTGACCATGCGCCTCTATTACTGACAATGAACACATCTGATGTGGAGTCTCTCAGACGGCTCTGGAGATTTAATTCTCTTTTGTTAAGTGATGAGAATTTTACAAAGTTCATTTCTGATCAAATTTCCTTGTTTTCAGAAATTAACATGACACCAGATGTCTCCATTTCATCTGTCTGGGAGGCTCTTAAGGCTTATCTTCACGGTCAGGTGATATCCTTTACAGCTAATAAGAAATGTGTCTCTGTCTTTAAACAAAAAGATTTGGAAAAGCAAATATCAGATTTAGATAATAAGAACTCAAGAATCCCTCTCAAGATTTATATAAAGAACATTAGAAACTTGTTGTGGAATATGACATGCTTACCTCACATTCTATAGAATATTTATTGGTAAAAAACCGGAGTGACACTTAGGAACACGGAGATAAAGCTGTGGAGACTTTGGCAAGGCAATTGAAATGTGCAAGGGCCAAGCAAACTATTAACGGGGTTATGTCCCAGGATGGAGGGACTGTTACGGACCAGCAGGGGATAAATGATGCTTTCCAGCACGACTACTATAATTTGTATAGCTCTGAAAACGCCAATAATCCCAATCTTTTCTGATTTCTTTAGAGACCTAAAGATTCCAATATTGTCTCCAGACAAGCGCTATGCCTTGGATGCACCCTTACAACAGCAGGAGATCATGGCAGCAATAAAATCATTACAACCTAGTCACTCACTGGCTCCGATGGTCTGCCCAACATACAGCAAGATTTATCAAAATGGTTGCCGCTTCTCCACTCAGTTGGGAGAGTGAATGTGGTAAAGATGTCCGTACTACCTAGATATTTCTATTTATTTCAAAGCCTTCCTGTTGTACATTCCAAATGCCTATTTTAAGAAACTGGACTCTGCAATTACGTCATTTCTTTGGAAGAATAGGAAGCCACGCTTACGTAAAGAACATCTGCAGAAATCAAAACAAGATGGAGGCCAAGCTGTACCGAATTTCCGTTACTATTACTGGGCATCCAATTTATGCTGTCTATCTTATTGGATGCACTATCAGCATGATGACAGTGGACCTGTATGGGTGAAAATGGAGAAACTTCCTTTTGGCTCTTTCTCGCTGTTGTCTGTTGCTGGAGCATCAATCCAGTCATCAAAAAGCTTGACAACTGATAATCCTATTAAAATTTGCTTTCAGTTTTGAAAACATTTTGAGTCTCGGTTTCCCAATAGCATCTAATTTTTTTTTCTCCTTCACTACATGATGTCACATTTCATGGCTGGCAGAGGTGAGGGCTGAAATTTTTAAAAGACTTGTTCAATGAAAACACATTTGCCTCTTTTGAACAGTTGACTAATAAATATAATCTATCTGCCTCTCATTTTTTCAAGAATTTACAGGCTCCACCCGGTTAAGAAAAAGACTATCTGCAATGTTTGTTTTGATTTCACATTTGGGTTCCTCTTCTATGACAGTTATTAAGCAATCCTGGTAACAGGATTTTCAAATTGATATTTCTGAATCAGACTGGGATAAAGTTCTAAGGAATATCCATTCATCTTCTATGTGTGCAAGACATTGCCTTATACAGTTTAAAATAGTGCATAGAATACATCTTAGTAAATCAAAACTGGCAAAGATGTACCTTCAAATGGACCCAACTTGTGAAAGATGTAAATCGGCAGAGGCCACTTTGATCCATATGTTTTGGCCCAAGATACAACAATTTTGGGGAGGTGTTTTCTTGCATATATGGGGTAAGAATATTACCCAATCCACTTTTATTTTTATTTGGGGTTAACACTGATGGTTTGGCATTACCGGCAGGGGGTCTTTCTACATTGTTGGCACGATGCCTGACACTGAAGTGGAGGGATGCTGCCCTACCCACAGTGTCACACTGGATGAAAGATGTATTATTTCATCTTAAATTGGAAAAGATAAGATTTGTTTTGAGGAGCTCTAAAATGAAATTTTATAAAGTTTGGAAGCCTTTTCTTACATTTTTTTTTGACCAACTGTCTACACAGGTGCAGGAGTGACATTTGGATTTGTTCTGCATTCTTTGGCTGAATGAGTTATGACAGATCTTATTCTGTATTGATGTAAAATCTTTATTTTATCTGATTGACAGTGAACAGGAGTGTTATGGTTGGGTGTTTTTTTTCCTATTCCTATTTTTGTATTGCATTTTGAAAATTAATAAATATATTAAACACAAAAAACATATACCGCCTTAGTGATGGGCTTCAGTGAGCGCACAGAGCGCACATCGACAGGCTGTGCCAGGTGAAACGGACTGTCAGATCATGTGTACACTCAGCTGGTGATGTGACTGTCACATGACAAAAGGAGCTGGTTAAAGTGGTTCAAGCATTTGGTGAGGATGCCCCCAATCGTCTTTCTAAGGAGGTCTTCCAAGCACGTCCAACTGGAGGGAGGCCCCCAGGGAAGACCCAAAACATGCTGGAGAGATTATATTCCCCCGCCGGCTTGGG
Source organism: Thalassophryne amazonica (assembly GCF_902500255.1). Classification (NCBI taxonomy): domain Eukaryota; kingdom Metazoa; phylum Chordata; class Actinopteri; order Batrachoidiformes; family Batrachoididae; genus Thalassophryne; species Thalassophryne amazonica. The sequence continues at coordinate 73,846,552 of NC_047103.1, forward strand.
AACACCTTGGGATCCCTCGGGAAGAGTGAGTGGACTTGGCAAAGGGTAGGGAACTATGGGTTGAGCTGCTGCCACCACGACCCAGACCCGGATAAGCAGTTAAATAAATGAATGAAATAATGTGACTTATTTATACAACCCCAATTCCAATGAAGTTGTGACGTTGTGTAAAATGTAAATACAAGGTCTATTAGAAAAGTATCCGACCTTATGTTTTTAAAAAACCATATGGATTTGAATCACGTGTGATTGCGTCAGACAAGCTTGAACCCTCGTGCGCATGTGTGAGTTTTTTCATGCCTGTCGGTTGCGTCATTCGCCTGTGAGCAGGCTTTGAGTGAGGTGTGGTCCACCCTCTCGACGGATTTTTATTGCGAATAAATGTCTGAACGATTTAGAGCTTTGCTGCATCAATTTTTTTCCAGAAACTGTGAGAGACCTCCAGGTGGACACCGTTCGAAAAATTAATATGGCTTTCAGGGACGATTTTATGGGGATTAAACAGATTACGGAGTGTTACTGCCACTTTAAGGACTGCCCACAACTCCTGAGAGCGTGGAGCACTCCCAGCCCTCATCGACAGGCTGACACCCTGCTGAAACAACCAGAATTTCCAACCTGAAGGCTTTGTTGATCCGGGACCTCATCTGACTTTCACAAAAAGGCAGAAGATGTGGACATCAGCACTTTTTTGGCACATTCCACCGTTACAGGAGTTTTTTTTTTCATGGAAAGAAAAGCGGAGGGACGTGCCACGGAGCCGTGCATTACGCGGCACAAAACCACCTCGGTGCTGGTCTCACAGGATGGTTTTCAGGTGGATTTTAGACTCTGATTGTGATTGTGCATGAGCTGGACATGCCAGAACATGTCCCGTGAGGCTTCATCATGGCATTGCTCTGCGCTGAGCGGCTGCACTGCGACGCGCGGTGGAGTCGCTTCTCTTTCCATGACAAAAACTCCTGTAACAGTGAAATGTGCCTTTTATTTTTTAACTGGACACTGTCTTGATCCGGTATGTCATCTGACTAGCACAGGAATTGTGAAAAGACGTGGATATCAAGACTTTTTCGGCACATTAAGACAGACGTGCGGAGGAGTTCCTCGCGTCGCGGTGCAGCCGCTCGGCGCAAAGCAAAGCCATGATGAAGCCTCACGGGACATGTTCTGGCATGTCCAGCTCATGCACAATCACAATCGGATATTCACACGACTGGAAAGCAACCGGAATCCGTCTGAAATCCACCTGAAAGCCATCCTGTGAGACCAACACCGAGGTGGTTTTGTCCCGCGTAATGAACGGTTCCGTGGTGCGTCCGTCTGCTTTTCTTTCCATGAAAAAAACTCCTGTAACGGTGGAATGTGCTGAAAAACTGCTGATGTCCACATCTTCTGCCTTTTTGTGAAAGTCAGACGAGGTCCCGGATCAACAAAGCCTTCACGTTGGAAATGATCTGGTTGTTTCAGCGGAGGGTCAGCCTGTCGATGGGGGCTGCGAGCCCGCCGCGCTCTCAGGAGTTGTGGGCAGTCCTTAAAGCGGCAGTAACACTCCGTAATCTGTTTAATCCCCATAAAATCGTCCCTGAAAGCCATATTAATTTTTCGAACGGTGCCCACCTGGAGGTCTCTCATAGTTTCTGGAAAAAAATTGATGCAGCAAAGCTCCAAATCGTTCAGACATTTATTCGCAATAAAAATCCGCCGAGAGGGTGGACCACACCTCACACAAAGCCTGTTCACAGGCGAATGACGCAACCGACAGGCATGAAAAAAACTTACGCATGCGCACGAGGGTTCAAGCTTGTCTGACGCAATCACACGTGATTCAAATCCATACGTTTTTTTTTTTTAAATAATAAGGTCGGATACTTTTCTAATAGACCTCGTAAAAACAGAATACGATGATTTGCAAATCCTCTTCAACTTATATTCAATTAAACACACCACAAAGACGATATTTAATGTTCAAATTGATAAACTATTGTTTTTGTGCAAATACTTGCATTTTGAAATGGATGCCTGCAACACGTTTCAAAAAAGCTGGGACAGTGGTAAGTTTACCACTGTGTTACATTACCTTTCCTTCTAAAAACACTCAATAAGCATTTGGGAACTGAGGACACTAATTGTTGAAGCTTTGTAGGTGGAATTCTTTCCCATTCTTGCTTGATGTACACTTTCAGTTGTTCAACAGTCCGGGTCTCCATCGTCATATTTTGCGTTTCATAATGTGCCACACATTTTCAATGGGCAACAGGTCTGGACTGCAGGCAGGCCAGTCGAGTACCCGCATTCTTTTACTATGAAGCCACGCTGTTGTAATACGTGCAGAATGTGGCTTGGCACTGTCTTTGTGAAATAAGTAAGGACGTCCCTGAAAAAGATGTTGCTTGGATGGCAGCATGTGTTGCTCCAAAACCTGGATGTACCTTTCAGTATTGATGGTGCCATCACAGATGTCTAAGATGCCCATGCCATGGGCACTAACACATCCCCATACCATCACAGATGCTGGCTTTTGAACTTTGCGCTGGTAACAATCTGGATGGTCTTTTTCCTCTTTTGTCCAGAGGACACGACGTCCATTATTTCCAAAAACAATTTGAAATGTGGACTCATTAGACCACAGCATTTTCCACTTTGCATCTGTCCATTTCAAATGAGCTCGGGCCCAGAGAAGGCAGTGGCGTTTCTGGATGTTGTTGATGTATGGCTTTCGCTTTGCATGGTAGAGTTTTAACTTGCACTTGTCAATGTGCAAGTTTTCTCAAGTGCAATAGTTTTCTCAAGTGTCCTGAGCCCACGCGGTAAGATCCTTTACACAATGTCTGTTTTTAATGCAGTGCAGCCTGAGGGATCGAAGGTCACAGGTATTAAATGTTGGTTTTCGGCCTTGCCGCTTATGTGTAGAAAGTTCTCCAGATTCTCCGAATCTTCTGATTATATTACGGATTGTAGATGATCGAATCCCTAAATTCATTGCAACTGAACATTGAGAAACATTGTTCTTAAACTGTTGGACTATTTTTCACGCAGTTGTTCACAAAGTGGTGATCCTCGCCCATATCTTTGCTTGTCAACAGTTGAGCCTTTTGGGGATGCTCCTTTTATACCCAATCAGGACACTCACAATTAGTGTTCTCAGATCCCAAACGCTTACTGAATGTTGTTAGAAGGAAAGGTGATGGAACACAGTGGTAAACATACCACTGTCCTAGCTTTTTGAAACATGTTGCAATCCATTTCAAAATGAGCAAATATTTGCACAAAACAATAAAGTTTAACAGTTTGAACATTAAATATCTTGTCTTTGTGGTGTATTCAATTGAATATAGGTTGAAGAGGATTTGCAAATCATTGTATTCTGTTTTTATTTACATTTCACAGAACGTCCCAACTTCATTGGAACTGGGGTTGTATACTGAATGTATCACGCATCGGTTTGGTGATAAAATAATACCTTAATTTGCACCCATGGTGCTTGTGAATGCCACCACTATTCACAAAGCTTCATACACTGGGGTTACGCTGGTCTTATGTTCTGGAAAGACTCCAGTTTGATACCAGAGTGGCCACTTTTACCACCTGATCGGTGTATAATTTACAGGTCATAAATATATACTTGTATGTTGAATTAATGAAATCAATAACTTTACAAATAATACGTGTCACAGTCAGAAGCAGTGGTTCTAGTCTCATTATTTAACTTTTAGCATGAAACTCAAAGCAACGCAGATATGAGTAGAGGACTTCAGCAGCTGCAGTGACATAACAGAATGGAGAACAGCAACGATCACACAACACTAACGACTTTCATGCTCGTGATCTTCTGAGACCTATGTGCATATTTGCAGCGAGTGAAATTATTATGTGATGTATTTTTTGGAACTAAAAGTGTTAGCATTTGTAGCACCTATCAGTAGGTTCAATATGTTAGATCCTGTTAATCCACGATTACTGAGGAAATGAGCAGGTCAGAACTTTTAATGGCTGCACAAAAGTAAAACCACACAGCCCTCAGACCACAGTTCAGCCCTCAAACATCCACCCATCCATCCATTTTTTTCCGCTTCATCCGAGGTCGGGTCGCAGGGGCGGCAGCACAAGCAAAGCCGCCCAGACGTCCCGATCCACACACACCTCCCCCAGCTCCTCTAGGGGAACCCCGAGGAGTTCCCAAGCCAGCTGCGAGACGTAGTCCTTACAGCGTGTCCTGGGTCTTCCCCGGGGCCTCCTCCCGATGAGACGTGCCAGGAACACCTCTCCAGCGAGGCGTCCAGGGGGCATCCAAAAAAGATGTACAAGCCACCTCAGCTGGCTCCTTTCGACGTGGAGGAGCAGCGGCTCAACTCCGAGCTCCTCACCCTATCTCTAAGGGAGTGCCCAGCCACCCTTGCGGAGGAAACTCATGTGGGCCGCTTGTACTCGCGATCTTGTTCTTTCGGTCATGAGCCAAATCTCATGACCATAGATGAGGGTCGAAACGCAGATCGATCGGTAAATCGAGAGCTTTTTCTCCCTGCTCAGCTCTCTCTTCACCACGACGGTCCGATACAGCAACCGCATCACTGCAGATGCTGCACCGATCCACCTGTCAATCTCACGCTCCATCCGTCCCTCTCTCGTGAACAAGACCCCGAGATACTTAAACTCCTCCACTTGAGGCAAGGACACTCCACCGACCTTAAGAGGGCAAAGCACCTTTTTCCGGTCAAGAACCATGGCCTCGGATTTGGAGGTGCTTATTTTCATCACGGACGCTTCACACTCGGCTGCAAACCGCTCCAGCGCACGCTGAAGGTCCTGATTTGATAAAGCCAACAGAACCACATCGTCCGCAAACAGCAGAGACGAGATTCTGTGGTTCCCAAACCGGACCCCCGCTACACCCTGACTGCACCTAGAAATTCTGTCCATAAAGATAAGGAACAGAACCGGTGACAAATGGCAGCCCTGGTGGAGGCCGGCGTGCACTGGAAACAGGTTTGACTGACGACTGGCAATGCGAACCAAGCTCCTACTGCGGTCGTACAGGGACCGGATAGCCCTTAACAAAGGACCCCAGACACTGTACTCCCGGAGCACCCCCCCACAGTGTGCCTCAAGGGACACGGTCGAACGCCTTCTCCAGATCCACAAAACATGTGGAGTGGTTGGGCGAGCTCCCATGAACCCTCGAGCACCCGATGGAGGGTGTAGCACTGGTCCAATGTGCCGCAACCAGGACGAAAACCACACTGCTCCTCCTGAATCCGAGGTTTGACTATCGGTCGAATTCTCCCTCCAGTACTCTGGAATAGACCTTACCGGGGAGGCTGAGGAGTGTGATCCCCATGTTATTGGAACACACCCCCCGGTCCCCCTTCTTAAACAGAGGGACCACCACCCCGGTCTGCCAATCCAGAGACACTGTCCCCGACCGCCATGCGATGTTGCAGAGACGTGTCAACCAAGACAGTCCCACAACATCCAGAGACTTAAGGTACTCTGGATGGATTTCATCCACCCCAGGAGCCTTGCCACCGAGGAGCTTTCTGACCAGCTCTGTGACTTCGGCTTGGGTGATGGATGAGTCCGCCTCTTAGTCTCCAGTCTCTGCTTCCTCTTCGGAAGACGTGATGATGGGATTGAGGAGATTCTCGAAGTATTCCTTCCACCACCCGACAACATCCCCAGTCAGGGTCCACCTTCTGGCGTCCACCACCGGGTTTGGAGATTGCCGCCGCAACAGGCACCAGAGACCCTGCAACCACAGCTGCGTGCGGCCGCATCGACAATGGAGGTGGCGAACATGGTCCGTTCAGACTCCATATCTCCAACCTCCCCCGGGATCTGTGAGAAGCTCTCCCGGAGGTGGAAGTTGAAGACCTCGCAGACAGAGGGTTCTGCCAGTCGTTCCCAGCAGACCCTCACAATACATTTGGGCCTGCCAGGTCTGACCGGCTTCCTCCCCTCCCAGCAGATCCAACTCACCACCAGGTGGTGATCGGTTGACAGCTCAGCCCCTCTCTTCACCCGAGTGTCGAAGACACGTGGCTGAAGGTCAAATGGTACGACTACAAAGTTGATCATTGACCTCCGGCTCAGGGTGTCCTGGTGCCACGTGCACTTATGGACACCCTTGTGCTTGAACATGGTGTTCGTGATGGACAAACTGTGGCTAGCACAGAAGTCCAACAACTTGACACCACTCAGGTTCAGATCAGGGAGGCCGTGCTTCCCGATCACCCCCCTCCAGGTCTCACTGTCACCGCTCACATGGGCATTGAAGTCCCCCAGGAGAACAATGGAGTCCCCAGTCGGAGCACTATCTAGTACCCCCTCCCAGGGACTCCAAGAAGGTTGGGTACTCTGCACTGCCATTCGGCCCATAGGCCGAGACAACAGTGAGAGACCTGCCCCCAACCCGATGGCGTAGGGACGTGACCCTCTCGTTCAATGGGGTGAAATCCAACACATGGCAACTGAGCTGGGGAGCAATAAGCAGTGCTACCCCCGCACGGCGCCTCTCCCCTTGGGCAATGCCAGAAAAGTGGAGCGCCCAGCCCCCCTCCAGGAGTTGGGTACCAGAGCCCAAGCTGTGCATGGCGGTGAGCCCGACTATCTCTAGCCGGTACCTCTCAACCTCCCTCACAAGCTCAAGCTCCTTCCCCCCCAGCGAGGTGACATTCCACGTCCCGACAGCCAGAGGCTGTGAGCGCAGACCGGACCGCCGGGCCACCCGCCTTCGACCGCCACCCAGTCCTCTCTGCAGCCC